>NC_059211.1:53551623-53851623 GCF_020615455.1 Coregonus clupeaformis | reverse complement strand
TCTTGCTGTCTATGACATTGTTTTGTTATGGGGAATGTGGGGTATTTTCTCAAAGGATGAAGTCTACTCTATCTAGGGTTCTGTTTTTAATTGTTTCATTTTTATTTTAACAGGTAAGTTGACTGAGAACACATTCTCATTTACAGCAACGACCTGGGGAATAGTTACAGGGGTGAGGAGTGGGGATGAATGAGACAATTGGAAGCTGGGGATGATTAGGTGGCCATGATGGTATGAGTACCAGATTAGCAATTTAGCTAGGACGCCGGGGTTAACACCCCTACGATAAGTGCCATGGGATCTTCAGTGACCACAGAGAGTCAGGACACCCGTTTATTCTCCCATCCTAAACACGGCACCTTGCACAAGGCAATGTCCCCAATCACTGCCCTGGGGCATTGGGATATTATTATTTTTAGACCAGAGGAAAGAGTACCTCCTACTGGACCAGAGGAAAGAGTACCTCCCTCCAACCCCCTTCCAGCAGCATCTGGTCTCCCATCCAGGGACAGAACAGGACCAACCATGCTTATCTTCAAAGGCAAGCCAGCTGTTGGTGATGCTCTTGTAGGGATTTTTGAAACTAAACAATGTCCTGGGCATATTGTATCCTCCGGAGAGGTGTTGGCTGAAGCAAAGTAATAATACAACACAGGTAGAGATGTACAGGTCCACAGCCTGTAAGGTCCTCAGATTAATGTTACTGATACACTGGACAGTCAGTTCTGAATAAGAGGTTAGGTTTTTGATAACAGGTTAAGCTAACTTTGGTAGACAAGGAGTATGTAATGTAGTTTACCAGCTAGCCAATTGTTTTGCCTGAAGACAACATCGTTCTTTGACATTGTTTTATACTGCTTACAATCATGATTGCCAGATTGAATGATGACTGCTGTGTTCTCTATGCTCTTCAGGATGGATGTTAAACCCTGAAGTGGTAGGTACAGTCATCAGTCATGTCTACTGGTAGTGTCTCACCGTTTACTGGTTGCCAAACCCCGGTTGGTTTTGGTGAGCAGCCAGTGAATAGACCTCTGATAGAGGATGGAAAAGAGGGCTCTGGTGGGTTTAAAGGCTCTGTGCCACATACAGTGGGGAAAAAATGTTTTTAGTCAGCCACCAATTGTGCAAGTTCTCCCACTTAAAAAGATGAGAGAGGCCTGTAATTTTCATCATAGGTACACGTCAACTATGACAGACAAATTGAGAATTTTTTTTCCAGAAAATCACATTGTAGGATTTTTAATGAATTTATTTGCAAATTATGGTGGAGAATAAGTATTTGGTCACCTACAAACAAGCAAGATTTATGGCTCTCACAGACCTGTAACTTCTTCTTTAAGAGGCTCCTCTGTCCTCCACTCATTACCTGTATTAATGGCACCTGTTTGAACTTGTTATCAGTATAAAAGACACCTGTCCACAACCTCAAACAGTCACACTCCAAACTCCACTATGGCCAAGACCAAAGAGCTGTCAAAGGACACCAGAAACAAAATTGTAGACCTGCACCAGGCTGAGAAGACTGAATCTGCAATGAAAATTACAGGCCTCTCTCATCTTTTTAAGTGGGAGAACTTGCACAATTGGTGGCTGACTAAAAACATTTTTTCCCCACTGTATGTGGCACAGAGCCTTTAAACCCACCAGAGCCCTCTTTTCCATCCTCTATCAGAGGTCTATTCACTGCCAAACTATTCACGTTTTACTTTTAATAAACGTTTAATCAATCTCTGTGTTCAACAAATTTACCAACTTTTTAGTTTTGTCCTCACTCATCTTTTTTCGTTAAACTTTTTCACCCCGGACGTTTTATCCCGAGACAGAAGAGTCATTTTCCTGTGCGTTTTTGCTGCCAACTACTTTATTTTCCTTTTTTCCATCGCAACTTTTTTCCCTCATTCAACTTTTTCACTCCGGACGCTTTATCTGGACATGGTTCGTCAACATCTTCAACAGCCGAAGCTAAGTAGTAACATTAACATGATGTCTTCTAATTGCAGTCGCTGTACTCATAATATACAGGAGAACGATCGCCTTACGGCGAGAATAGCTGTGCTACAAGCCCAGCTTCAGACGCAATCGTTAGGCAAGGGTAATTTCAGTGTAGGAAAGGAAGAAACAGCGTCTGTGCCACCAGTAAGTACAGATAGTAACGTTAGTATAAATCCCCCCGCACAGTCCCCGCAGCCGGACAACTTTCTCATGGCTTCTGGAGGGAAATACTGTTGGAATGATCAACCGGTGTCGCTCATTCAGCCGACAGAAACTTTCAACCGGTTTTCCCCATTATGTAGCGAGTCGGAGTCTGAGTCTGAGTCTTCTCTTGTCTCTACTCCTCCCGTTACGGGGTCTGAGACGCCGAAGGCTCCCACCATTAGCTCTGACAAATTGAAAACCCTAGTCATTGGCGACTCCATTACCCGCAGTATTAGACTTAAAACGAATCACCCAGCGATCATACACTGTTTACCAGGGGGCAGGGCTACCGACGTTAAGGCTAATCTAAAGATGGTGCTGGCTAAAGCTAAAACTGGCGAGTGTAGAGAGTATAGAGATATTGTTATCCACGTCGGCACCAACGATGTTAGGATGAAACAGTCAGAGGTCACCAAGTGCAACATAGCTTCAGCGTGTAAATCAGCTAGAAAGATGTGTCGGCATCGAGTAATTGTCTCTGGCCCCCTCCCAGTTAGGGGAGTGACGAGCTCTACAGCAGAGTCTCAGCACTCAATCGCTGGTTGAAAACTGTTTTCTGCCCCTCCCAAAAGATAGAATTTGTAGATAATTGGCCCTCTTTCTGGGACTCACCCACAAACAGGACCAAGCCTGACCTGCTGATGAGGGACGGACTCCATCCTAGCTGGAGGGGTGCTCTCATCTTATCTACCAACATAGATAGGGCTCTAACTCCTCTAGCCCCACAGTGAAATAGGGTGCAGGCCAGGCAGCAGGCTGTTAGCCAACCTGCCAGCTTAGTGGAGTCTGCCAATAGCACAGTCAGTGTAGTCAGCTCAGCCATACCCATTGAGACTGTGTCTGTGCCTCGACCTAGGTTGGGCAAAACTAAACATGGCGGTGTTCACCTTAGCAATCTTATTAGGATAAAGACCTCCTCCATTCCTGCCATTATTGAAAGAGATCGTGATACCTCACATCTCAAAATAGGGTTACTTAATGTTAGATCCCTCACTTCAAAGGCAGTCATAGTCAATGAACTAATCACTGATCATAATCTTGATGTGATTGGCCTGACTGAAACATGGCTTAAGCCTGATGAATTTGCTGTGTTAAATGAGGCCTCACCTCCTGGTTACACTAGTGACCATATTCCCCGTGCATCCCGCAAAGGCGGAGGTGTTGCTAACATTTACGATAGCAAATTTCAATTTACAAAAAAAAAATTTGCGTTTTCGTCTTTTGAGCTTCTAGTCATGAAATCTATGCAGCCTACTCAATCACTTTTTATAGCTACTGTTTACAGGCCTCCTGGGCCATATACAGCGTTCCTCTCTGAGTTTCCTGAATTCCTATCAGACCTTGTAGTCATAGCAGATCATATTCTAATTTTTGGTGATTTTAATATTCACATGGAGAAGTCCACAGTGCTAGCTTCCCTACACTGGCTTCCTGTTAAGGCAAGGGCTGATTTCAAGGTTTTACTGTTAACCTATAAAGCGTTACATGGGCTTGCTCCTACCTATCTTTCCGAGTTGGTCCTGCCGTACATACCAATACGTACGCTACGGTCACAAGACGCAGGCCTCCTAATTGTCCCTAGAATTTCTAAGCAAACAGCGGGAGGCAGGGCTTTCTCCTATAGATCTCCATTTTTATGGAACAGTTTGCCTACCCATGTGAGAGACGCAGACTCGGTCTCAACCTTTAAGTCTTTACTGAAGACTTATCTCTTCAGTAGGTCATATGATTGAGTGTAGTCTGGCCCAGGAGTGTGAAGGTGAACGGAAAGGCTCTGGAGCAACGAACAGCCCTTGCTGTCTCTGCCAGGCCGGTTCCCCTCTCTTCACTGGGGTTCTCTGCCTCTAACCCTGTTACAGGGGCTGAGTCACTGGCTTGCTGGTGCTCTTTCATGCCGTCCCTAGGAGGGGTGCGTCACTTGAGTGGGTTGAGTTACTGACGTGATCTTCCTGTCTGGGTTGGCGCCCCCCCTTGGTTTGTGCTGTGTTGGAGACCTCTGTGGGCTATACTCGGCCTTGTCTCAGGATTGTAAGTTGGTGGTTGAGGATATCCCTCTGGTGGTGCGGGGGCTGTGCTTTGGCAGAGTGGGTGGGGTTATATCCTTCCTGTTTGGCCCTGTCCGGGGTTTCTTCGGATGGGGCCACAGTGTCTCCGGACCGCTCCTGTCTCAGCCTCCAGTATTTATGCTGCAGTAGTTTATGTGTCGGGGGCTGGGGTTAGTTGGTTATACCTGGAGTACTTCTCCTGTCTTATCCAGTGTCCTGTGTGAATTTAAGTATGCTCTCTCTAATTCTCTCGTTCTCTCTTTCTCTCTGAGAACCTGAGCCCTAGGACCATACGTCAGGACTACCGGGCATGCTGACACCTTGCTGTCCCCAGTCCGCCTGGCCTTGCTGCTATTCCAGTTTCAACTGTTCTGCCTGCAGGTTACGAAACCCCCTACCTGTCCCAGACCTGCTGTTTTCAACTCTTAATGATCGGCTATGAAAAGCCAACTGAGAGACCTGAGCCCCTAGGACCATACGTCGGGACTACCGGCCGTGGTGACTCCTTGCTGTCCCCAGTCCGCCTGGCCTTGCTGCTATTCCAGTTTCAACTGTTCTGCCTGCGGTTATGGAACCCCTACCTGTCCCAGACCTGCTGTTTTCAACTCTTAATGATCGGCTATGAAAAGCCAACTGAGATTTATTCCTGATTATTATTTGACCATGCTTGTCACTTATGAACATTTTTGAACATCTTGGCATGGTTCTGTTATAATCTCCACCCGGCACAGCCAGAAGAGGACTGGCCACCCCTCATAGCCTGGTTCCTCTCTAGGTTTCTTCCTAGGTTTTGGCCTTTCTAGGGAGTTTTTCCTAGCCACCGTGCTTCTACACCTGCATTACTAGCTGTTTGGGGTTTTAGGCTGGGTTTCTGTACAGCACTTCGAGATATTAGCTGATGTAAGAAGGGCTATATAAAATAAAATTGATTGATTGATTGTAAGCAGCTTGGTTTGAAGAAATCAACTGTGGGAGCAATTATTAGGAAATGGAAGACATACAAGACCACTGATAATCTCCCTCGATCTGGGGCTCCACGCAAGATCTCACCCCGTGGGGTCAAAATGATCACAAGAACGGTGAGCAAAAATCCCAGAACCACACGGGGGGACCTAGTGAATGACCTGCAGAGAGCTGGGACCAAAGTAACAAAGCCTACCATCAGTAACACACTACGCCGCCAGGGACTCAAATCCTGCAGTGCCAGACGGGTCCCGCTGCTTAAGCCTGCCATGTCCAGGCCCATCTGAAGTTTGCTAGAGTGCATTTGGATGATCCAGAAGAGGATTGGTAGAATGTCAAATGGTCAGATGAAACCAAAATAGAACTTTTTGGTAAAAACTCAACTCGTCATGTTTGGAGGACAAAGAATGCTGAGTTGCATCCAAAGAACACCATACCTACTGTGAAGCATGGGGGTGGAAACATCATGCTTTGGGGCTGTTTTTCTGCAAAGGGACCAGGACGACGGATCCGTGTAAAGGAAAGAATGAATGGGGCCATGTATCGTGAGATTTTGAGTGAAAACCTCCTTCCATCAGCAAGGGCATTGAAGATGAAACGTGGCTGGGTCTTTCAGCATGACAATGATCCCAAACACACCGCCCGGGCAACGAAGGAGTGGCTTCGTAAGAAGCATTTCAAGGTCCTGGAGTGGCCTAGCCAGTCTCCAGATCTCAACCCCATAGAAAATCTTTGGAGGGAGTTGAAAGTCTGTGTTGCCCAGCGACAGCCCCAAAACATCACTGCTCTAGAGGAGATCTGCATGGAGGAATGGGCCAAAATACCAGCAACAGTGTGTGAAAACCTTGTGAAGACTTACAGAAAACGTTTGACCTGTGTCATTGCCAACAAAGGGTATATAACAAAGTATTGAGAAACTTTTGTTATTGACCAAATACTTATTTTCCACCATAATTTGCAAATAAATTCATTAAAAATCCTACAATGTGATTTTCTGGAATTTTTTTCTCTCATTTTGTCTGTCATAGTTGACGTGTACCTATGATGAAAATTACAGGCCTCTCTCATCTTTTTAAGTGGGAGAACTTGCACAATTGGTGGCTGACTAAATACTTTTTTCCCCCACTGTATATGATGTTGTACATTGAGCTGTGAAGGTTCTGGAGGCAGAGAGAGAGAGTAAGTTACCACCCGGATCACTTACCTTTTACCTTTCCTAAAAGTGCTTAACATGGCCATCATGTACTGTACCTATGCACACGAGTACACACTTATGAGCAATACACATACGCACAAACACTCCCACACAATTCACTTACACATGTAGGTGTTTATGTAAACAATGAACGAGTGTCTGTTCTTTTATATGCAGATGACATTGTACACATTTTTGAAATGGAAGATTACCTTCAAGAAATGTTGAACATTGTTTTTAGATAATGTGACCGTGAACAATGGAAACTGAATATCAATGTAAACAAAACTAAGGTAGTATACTATAGGAACTCATCAGTACCTACAACACCTTGTATGTTAGTGGGTAAGAGCGTTGTGCCAGTAACCGAAAGGTCGCTGGTTCTAATCCCCGAGCCGACTAGGTGAAAAATCTGTCGCTGTGCCCTTAAGCAAGGCACTTAACCCTAACTGCTCCTGTAAGTCGCTCTGGATAAGAGCGTCTGCTAAATGACTAAAATGTAATATAATGTATGTTCACTTGTGGTCCTGCAACATTAGATGTTGTCAGTGAATACAGGTATCTGGGGTTGATTATTAATACATTTTTTGGATTACAATGTGTCTGTTAAGTGCATAACAAAAAATGCAAAGCATGCCTTTGGTGCCATTATTGTTAAGAGTAAAGCAATGGGTAGCCTACCATTTAAATGTTTTAATAAACTGATGGATTCATTGATGCTACCTATACTTATACTACAGCAGTATCGGGGCAGAGAAATTACTCTGAATGCTGTTTTTAACCGTGCCTGCATATTTTACTTTAGAGTGGGTAAATTCATGCCAAATGCTGGCATTCAAGGTGATATGGGCTGGAAAATTCTATGGCATCACCAGTGGCTATGCATTTTTTTTTTTAATTGCCACCGATTTTTCAGCATGACAAAGTCCTGTCTATGTAAATGTATATTTTAAAGAGAAATGTTATATACAATGTTGTTTTTTTTCTTTACTATTTGCACACCTGCAAGTAAAAACATACATATTTTTGTATTCACACACCCACAACCACATAGCCATAGACACAAGTACACACACTACCTTCTAAATACCACACTGTAATATACTGTATGTCCATCACTGTAATGGTAAAACAGTGGTTCTGTTTTCACCAAGGCAAACAGCAGTTTAGTGGTGGTGGTGACAGTGGGCACCAGTCACATCATATCCCATATTACTGACTCTGCTATGCAGAACCACCTTTACAGCCACTAGCCAGCCAGGCAAGGCAATGTTCATGTCATCTGCAAATCACAAATTGTACCTCCTGACGCGAACCATTGCACAGCCAAGTGCCAAAGGGCTCTGGCCACAGCAGCCAGACTCCCAGCTTCAGACTTTAAAGTGATTTGAAAAAGGGAGCAAAGGGAGGGGGCAGAATTAGCCTCCGAGGCTAACATAGACAGAGCTTCAATCTTCAATGGTATGGAAAAAAATAGAGAAGGAATAAGAAAAAAGGAGACAGGGAATATAAGAAAAGAAAAAACCCAGAAGAATGGCCCACTCATCCATCATTTCTTTCCATCTAAAAGGTCAGGGTGATGTTGTAGGTTGGGATTGGTGGAAGAGCGGTGGATTGCAGATTCAGAGAACAGCAGGGTGTTTCACGCTGCCATGACCAGCTAAGGAGGGCTCCTTTAAAACACATCTGCCAGTAAACATTTTGGCCTGACTCTGAGTCATCTCTCCTGTCTGAGCCCAGACCCAGCAGAGCGTAAAGATGAGGATGTACCTGGCCTGCCTGTACAGACCCTCAGACAGACCGCTAGTCAGTCAGTCCCTCCATATCTCTTTACCCCCTCACTGCTCCCTGGTTAATTGTTGGGATGTTGTGCAGTTACGGTACTTGACTCTGTCCTGGAATCTTTTAAAGGGCTGAAACTGCACCACATGTTTTTAAGGTATTCCCTAACTTGAGTGAAGGTTTCCCTACAAGTTCTACCTGCTAGCCAGCACAGCACTGATATGTACAAAAACAATGTAGGCCTAAACAAACAGTGATTAAACAGGATATTGACTGTATTGTTATTTGCAAGATGTTTTTAATCAGGGGGTTTATACAATGTACATGTATGATCCAATACATGAAAATTAAACAATATCAAATCATATCTATGGCCACTGGTCTCAGAGGAACATTTAAAATAGGGGCAAAGTCTCCACCAGTCAGAATCAGAGCCATCAGCAGCTTAGTGCCCCTTTACCTCCTTCATCCATCTATCCCTCCATGCACTAGAGACAAGACAACATTTTATTTTCTGTTGGTATTATGGTTGGAAAAACAAACTGCCTTCTAAACATCTCACTGTAAAACAAACAGGTCAGTCCTTAAATTAAAGTTCACTTCCTATGTATTCTGTAAAGACTACAAAGACAGATGCACTGGATGCTATTGAGTATGTACAGTCACTTCCAATTGTTCTCTCTTTGTCTGTCAAAGTGATAAAGTGTTTGGTATAGTAAGCAGATAGGACAGATTTAGGGAAGAGTGGTCTCTCTCACACACACTCTCTCTCTCTCTCTCTCTCTCTCTCTCTCTCTCTCTCTCTCTCTCTCTCTCTCTCTCTCTCTCTCTCTCTCTCTCTCTCTCTCTCTCTCTCTCTCTCTTTGTCTCACACACACACACATGCACACACACACGCACACACACACAGGCAGGACAGATGTGAGCTCAGTGATAAGTCATCTCCTCAGCCCTCTTTCTGCTGCTGAGATGCCCCTGGGACCGGCACAAACATCAGGAAGGAATGTACAATGGGAATGATACAGTAACCAGAGTAATGAAAAATAGATTCACCACCATGCCACCGTATAAACACAAGCTGACATGTGTGCATGTGTGTCTGTGTGTGTGTGTTTGTGTGTGTGTGCATGCATGTGTTGTTGATATGCAACCTGCTTAGCTAATCAGCTGGGTGTACATGGCTAAAGGAACAACTGCAAATACCAATATAGAGCAGAACACATGGACAAAGCCAGTGCAGTAAGTCATTGTATTAATATGATTCCCACCAGACATGGCATTTTATCTACTTCGATCCTCTTCATCCAAAACACCTGTTTAAAGTTCACTTCTAATTAGATTTTTGTTGCTCAGGACCAATGGTTATTTAGTTGCAGTCACATAATATAACAAATATGGAATAAATAAATAAAAAGAAAAGGTTTTGCGATTAATTCTGCTGCAAGTATTGTGAGTAATATGGTACATTCCCCCCAGTTTTTGGGCAAATTTACCCTATAGTCAAATGAACAGTCTTTTGTACAGTTTTGTACTCTCACTTATAAATATATTCTGTGCTTAAGGTTAGCCAGACAAGCTAAAGATATGCTTATACATTAAACATGAATTGTCAGAAAGACACAAACTGCTTAAAAGCGTTGGGTGATGGGGTCAGAGGAGTGGTGCAGAATTTGAGTCAGTAGGACACGTTTAAAGGGAGGGTTTTAATGTGGCTGCCTATGCTGCTTAAACATCGTTTGAGTCCCAAATGGCACCCTATTACCAATATAGTGCACTACTTTTGAACAGAGCCCTATTGGCCATTGTCAACATTAGTGCACTATATAGGGAATAGGGTGTCATTTGGGACTCAGATATTGTTTAGAGCTCAGTGAAGTGAGATCTGTGCCACAGGGGACTGCCTCAGGGCTTTTCTATAATGAGCTTTTGAAAATGTTGCAAATAATGTCAATTTTCGTACTTACATGTCCACTTAGGAATGTATAAACAGATCCCTGTAGGTTGCAAAGGGATTTACAATATTACTACAATTGTACCACTACAGCAACAACAACTCATAGTGATGATAATGAGGATAGTAATAGCGATAATGTTGATCATTGCTTTTCAAGAAGCCTTACACCAAAAATTATGTTATTACATTCATATGAAATTATTTCAGTGTTTCTCTCTCAAGCTCTCTGTTTTGATTGAGGGTCTGGTTTGTTTGTAGGGTGATTAGATGTGATGTAGTGGAGGATAAACTCAGACGTCTGTTGCAGCTACAGCATACCAGTGGGTCTGTCAAGGTAACGTTGCCTTTTAGTACAGTACACACAGCCAATAATCTCCATAAATTTTCCCTCAACCAGCATCTGCTTCTCTGCTAGCACCTCTTGACTGGCATTGAGTTCTTTAAGACCGACCCTGGCCTTGGATGGAAGTTTGGCCCCGGCCCCGTCTCACCGTCTCCCAGCGGCCTTTGCTTTCCTGCATGCCCCAGTGAATCCTGGAACAGCAGTGAGGCCCCACCCCAGACAGCCAGCCCTCTCGGCCCCCGGGACCTCTTCATTATCTGACATTAAATGTTTTAAAGTTTGCATAATTGATTCTCTCCCAATATGTCGTGATTGATTTATGGCAGTCTGGGCTGTAGAAGGTAGCTAGCTGGTGGTTAAAAATTAATAGCCCTGCAATGTGTCTTCACAATCCATTAGGCGCTCCTGGATCCAGAGTCCTTGCATTGATTGACCTTGTGCTGAGTATATCATAGGCTCTGCATTTTTTCCGTCCCCTGCTATATAGTGTGGGAAGAGTTATGTTTTAGCTTTTTTTCCCTTGATAGCTCGACTTTGATTTTCTCTTACTCCTCCTGTCTCAACCTATCTCTCTCTTGTTCTCTCTGTTTATCTTTCTCACTCACTCCTTCCCTCCTCCCGCCCTCTCACTATCTGTTTCTCCCCCTCTCTCTCACTCACTCTCCCTCCTTCTCTCTCCCTTTCTCTCTCGCTCGCTCTCTTTCTCTCTCGTCTATCCTCTCTCTCTCTCTTTCTCTCTCTCTCTCTCTCTCTCTCTCTCTCTCTCTCTCTCTCTCTCTCTCTCTCTCTCTCTATCTCTCTCTCTCTCTCTCTCTCTCTCTCTCTAAATTCAATTCAATTTCAATTTAAGGGCTTTATTGGCATGGGAAACATATGTTAACATTGCCAAAGCAAGTGAGGTAGATAGTAAACAAAAGTGAAATAAACAATAAAAATTAACAGTAAACATTACACTCAGAAGTTCCAAAAGAATAAAGACATTTCAAATGTCATATAATGTATATATACAGTGTTGTAACAATGAAAATAAATCAACATAAATATGAGTTGTATTTACAATGGTGTTTGTTCTTCACTGGTTGCCCTTTTCTTGTGGCAACAGGTCACAAATCTTGCTGCTTTGATGGCACACTGTGGTATTTCACCCAGTAGATATGGGAGTTTATCAAAATTGGGTTTGTTTTCGAATTCTTTGTGGATCTGTGGAAATATGTGTCTCTAATATGGTCATACATTTGGCAGGAGGTTAGGAAGTGCAGCTCAGTTTCCACCTCATTTTGAGGCAGTGTGCACACAGCCTGTCTTCTCTTGAGAGCCAGGTCTGTACATAGTCAAAGCTTTCCTTAAGTTTGGGTCAGTCACAGTGGTCAGGTATTCTGCCGCTGTGTACTCTCTGTTTAGGGCCAAATATAATTCTAGTTTGCTCAGTTTTTTTGTTAATTCTTTCCAATGTGTCAAGTAATTCTCTTTTTGTTTTCTCATGATTTGGTTGGGTCTAAATGTGTTGTTGTCCTGGGGCTGTGTGGGGTCTGTGTGTTTGTGAACAGAGCCCCAGGACCAGCTTGCTTAGGGGACACTTCTCCAAGTTCATCTCTCTGTAGGTGATGGCTTTGTTATGGAAGGTTTGGGAATTGCTTCCTTTTAAGTGGTTATAGAATTTAACGGCTCTTTTCTGGATTTTGAAAATTAGTGGGTATAGGCCTAACTCCGCTCTGCATGCATTTTTTTTGTGTTTTTCGTTGTACACTGAGGATATTTTTGCAGAATTCTGCATGCAGAGTCTCAATTTAGTGTTTGTCCCATTTTGTGAATTCTTGGTTGGTGAGCGGACCCCAGACCTCACAACCATAAAGGTCAATGGGTTTTATAACTGATTCAAGTATTTTTAGCCAGATCCTAATTGGTATGTCGAATTTTATGTTCCTTTTGATGGCATAGAAGACCCTTCTTGCCTTGTCTCTCAGATCGTTCACAGCTTTGTGGAAGCTACCTTTGGCGCTGATGTTTAGATCGAGGTATATATAGTTTTTTGTGTGCTCTAGGTCAACGGTGTCTAGATGGAATTTGTATTTGTGGTCCTGACAGCTGGACCTTTTTTGGAACACCATTATTCTTGTCTTACTGAGATTTACTGTCAGGGCCCAGGTCTGACAGAATCTGTGCAGAAGATCTAGGTGCTGCTGTAGGCCCTCCTTGGTTGGTGACAGAAGCACCAGATCATCAGCAAACAGTAGACATTGCTCTCTCTCTCTCTCTCTCTCTCTCTCTCTCTCTCCCTCCCTCTCTCTCTCTCTCTCTCTCTCTCTCTCTCTCTCTCTCTCTCTCTCTCTCTCTCTCTCTCTCTCTCTCTCTCTCTCTCTCTCTCTCTCTCTCTCTCTCTCTCTCTCTCTCTCTCTCTCTCCATCTAGACTGAAGCCGTTACTTGGAGCGAGACGATGAATAAATAAAGCATGTTCCATAAACAGCTTTCCACTATTATTTAAGCTTCCAGGGCCGGGCACTCTGACAGCCTCCCTCTCCTGCCATCAAATTCAAGTGTGTAAATTTTCTAAAAGGCTCTGAATGTTTTATGATGATTTCAGGGAATGACGGAGTAATAGCTGAATAGTGAAGCTATTAGTTTTAATATTTATATTGAGTGCTTTGAATCATTAATGTGACAGGATGTAAAATCTGAGCTGCGGGACGTATGTGCTTCACAACCACAGCCACTTGGTAAAAAAGATTTGTTTTGTCGAGGAGCACCATGCAGGCCGCAGTCATCCAAGCTATTGTGATCTAGCTGGCTGCCCATCGGGGTGAGAGGCGACGCGTAACGCGTTCCTCCATCAATTTGAATCTTACCTTGAGAAAAAAGCACTTCTTGAAATGAGTTTGTTGAAATATAGAGAGCGTTCATGAAAAAAGCAACACATCTACTTAGATGGCGCCGGAGAAGATGGCTGCCCTTTTACAGCCCTCTAACCAATTGTACTATTATGTGTGTTTTTCCGCGTTATTTGTAATTTATTTTGTACATAATGTTTCTGCATCGTCTCATAACCAAAAAGAGCTTCTGGATATCAGGACAACGATTACTCACCTCGTATTGGACAAAGATTTTTTCTTCAACGAGGCGGCCGCGAAGGATATCCTACAGACACCCGACAAGGCCCAAATCCCCGTCATTCGCATGAGGAAGAGACAGAGATATCGTGGACGTAGGTCGGGGTGCCTTGTAAGGATCCGACGGCGAGCGAGTAAACTGCCTCTCCCATCAATCCTATTAGTCAATCTTCAATCATTTGAGAATGAATTGGATGACCTAAGATTACGGTTATCCTACCAACGGGACATTAAAAACTGTAATATTTTATGTTTCACCGAGTTGTGGTTGAACGACGACATGGACAACATACAGCTAGCGGGCTATACGCTACATCGGCAGGATAGAACGGCTGAATCCGGTAAGACAAGGGGTGGCGGTCTGTGTATATTTTCAAACAACAGCTGGTGCACAAAATCAAATACTAAGGAAGTCTTGAGGTTTTGCTCGCCTGAGGTAGAGTATCTTACGATAAGCTGTAGACCACACTATTTACCAAGAGAGTTTTCATCTATATTTTTCATAGCTGTCTATTTACCACCACAAACCAATGCTGGGATTAAGATTGCACTGAATGAGCTGTATAAGGCCATAAGTCAACAGGAAAACGCTCATCCTGAGGCAGCGCTCCTAGTGGCCGGGGACTTTAATGCAGGGAAACTTAAATCCGTTCTACCTAATTTCAACCAGCATGTTAAATGTGCAACCAGAGGGAAAAAAAACTCTAGACCACCTTTACTCCACACACAGAGACGCATACAAAGCTCTCCCTCACCCTCCATTTGGCAAATCTGACCATAACTCTATCCTCCTGATTCCTGCTTATAAGCAAAAACTAAAGCAGGAAGCACCAGTGACTATCGGTTAATAAAAAAGTGGTCAGATGACGCAGATTCTAAGCTATATTTTTCTAGCACAGACTGGAACATGTTCCGGGATTCTTCAGATAGCATTGAGGAGTACACCACATCAGTCACTGGCTTCATCAATAAGTGCATCGATGATGTCGTCCCCACAGTGACCGTACGTACATACACCAACCAGAAGCCATGGATTACAGGAAACATCCGCACTGAGCTAAAGGGTAGAGCTGCCGCTTTCAAGGAGCGGGACTCTAACCCGGACGCCTATAAGAAATCCCGCTATGCCCTCCGACGAACCATCAAACAGGCAAAGAGTCAATACAGGACTAAGATTGAATCGTACTACACCGGCTCTGACGCTCGTCGGATGTGGCAGGGCTTAAAAACTATTACAGACTACAAAGGGAAGCACAGCCGCGAGCTGCCCAGTGACACAAGACTTCCAGATGAGCTAAACCACTTCTATGCTCGCTTCGAGGCAAGCAACACTGAAGCATGCATGAGAGCACCAGCTGTTCCGGATGACTATGTGATCACGCTCTCCGTAGCCGATGTAAGTAAGACTTTTAAGCAGGTCAACATTCACAAGGCCGCAGGGCCAGACGGATTACCAGGACGTGTACTCCGAGCATGTGCTGACCAACTGGCAAGTGTCTTCACTGACATTTTCAACATGTCCCTGACTGAGTCTGAAATACCAACATGTTTCAAGCAGACCACCATAGTCCCTGTGCCCAAGGACACTAAGATAACCTGCCTAAATGACTACCGACCCGTAGCACTGACGTCTGTAGCCATGAAGTGCTTTGAAAGGCTGGTCATGGCTCACATCAACACCATTATCCCAGAAACCCTAGACCCACTCCAATTTGCATACCGCCCCAACAGATCCACAGATGATGCAATCTCTATTGCACTCCACACCGCCCTTTCCCACCTGGACAAGAGGAACACCTACATGAGAATGCTATTCATTGACTACAGCTCAGCATTCAACACCATAGTGCCCTCAAAGCTCATCACTAAGCTAAGGATCCTGGGACTAAACACCTCCCTCTGCAACTGGATCCTGGACTTCCTGACGGGCCGCCCCAGGTGGTAAGGGTAGGTAACAACACATCTGCCACACTGATCCTCAACACGGGGGCCCCTCAGGGGTGCGTGCTCAGTCCCCTCCTGTACTCCCTGTTCACCCATGACTGCATGGCCAGGCACGACTCCAACACCATTATTAAGTTTGCCGACGACACAACAGTGGTAGGCCTGTTCACCGACAACGATGAGACAGCCTATAGGGAGGAAGTCAGAGAACTGGCCGTGTGGTGCCAGGATAACAACCTCTCGCTCAACGTGACCAAGACAAAGGAGATGATTGTGGACTACAGGAAAAAAAAGAGGACTGAGCACGCCCCCATTCTCATCGACGGGGCTGTAGTGGAACAGGTTGAGAGCTTCAAGTTCCTTGGTGTCCACATCACCAACGAACTATCATGGACCAAACACACCAAGACAGTCGTGAAGAGGGCACGACAAAGCCTATTCCCCCTCAGGAGACTGAAAGATTTGGCATGGGTCCTCAGATCCTCAAAAAATTCTACAGCTGCACCATCGAGAGCATCCTGACTGGTTGCATCACCGCCTTGTATGGCAGGCAACTGCTTGGCCTCCGACCGCAAGGCACTACAGAGGGTAGTGCGTACGGCCCAGTACATCACTGGGGCCAAGCTTCCTGCCATCCAGGACCTCTATACCAGGCGGTGTCAGAGGAAGGCCCTCAAAATGGTCAAAGACTCCAGCCACCCTAGTCATAGACTGTTCTCTCTGCTACCGCACGGCAAGCGGTACCGGAGTGCCAAGTCTAGGTCCAAAAGACTTCTCAACAGCTTTTACCCCCAAGCCATAAGACTCCTGAACAGCTAATCATGGCTACCCGGACTATTTGCACTGCCCCCCCACCCCCACCCCCCACCCCATGTTTTTACGCTGCTGCTACTCTGTTCATTATTTATGCATAGTCACTTTAACTCTACCCATATGTACATTTTACTTCAACTACCTCAACTAGCCGGTGCCCCCGCACATTGACTCTGCACCGGTACCCCACTGTATATATAGCCTCCCTACTGTTATTTTATTTTACTTCTGCTCTTTTTTTCTCAACACTTTTTTGTTGTTGTTTTATTTTACTTTTTTATTAAAAATAAATGCACTGTTGGTTAAGGGCTGTAAGTAAGCATTTCACTGTAATGTCTGCACCTGTTGTATTCGGCGCATGTGGCCAATACAATTTGATTTTATTGATTTGATTTGATGTTGGTGTTTATACAGTTGAAGTCGGAAGTTTACATACACTTAGGTTTGAGTAATTAAAACTCGTTTTTTTCAACACTCCACAAATTTCTTGTTAACAAACTATAGTTTTAGCAAGTCGGTTAGGACATCTACTTTGTGCATGACACAAGTAATTTTTCCAACAATTGTTTACAGACAGATTATTTCACTTATAATTCATTGTATCACAATTCCAGTGGGTCAGA
Organism: Coregonus clupeaformis; assembly: GCF_020615455.1. Taxonomy (NCBI): domain Eukaryota; kingdom Metazoa; phylum Chordata; class Actinopteri; order Salmoniformes; family Salmonidae; genus Coregonus; species Coregonus clupeaformis. The sequence goes on along the minus strand of NC_059211.1, from coordinate 53,834,657 downwards.
AGTTTAAACAGCTTGGGAAATTCCAGAAAAATGTCATGGCTTTAGAAGCTTCTGATAGGCTAATTTACATCATTTGAGTCAATTGGAGGTGTACCTGTGGATGTATTTCAAGGCCTTCCTTCAAACTCAGTGCCTCTTTGCTTGACATCATGGGAAAATCAAAGAAATCAGCCAAGACCTCAGAAAGAAAATGTAGACCTCCACAGTCTGGTTCATCCTTGGGAGCAATTTCCAAATGCCTGAAGGTACCACATTCATCTGTACAAACAATAGTACACAAGTATAAACACCAGCCGTCATACCGCTCAGAAAGGAGACGCGTTCTTTTTCCTACAGATGAATGTACTTTAGTGCGAAAAGTGCAAATCAATCCCAGAACAACAGCAATGGACCTTGTGAAGATGCTGGAGGAAACAGGTACAAAAGTATCTATATCCACAGTAAACCGAGTCCATATATCGACATTACCTGAAAGGCCGCTCAGCAAGGAAGCCACTGCTCCAAAACTGCCATAAAAAAGCCAAACTACGGTTTGCAACTGCACATGGGGAGAAAGATCATACTTTTTGGAGAAATGTCCTCTGGTCTGATGAAACAAAAATAGAACTGTGTGGCCATAATGAACATCGTTATGTTTGGAGGAAAAAGGAGAAAGCTTGCAAGCCGAAGAACACCATCCCAACCGGGAAGCACGGGGTGGCAGCATCATGCTGTGGGGGTGCTTTGCTGCAGGAGGGACTGGTGCACTTCACAAAATAGATGGCATCATGAGGAAGGAAAACTATGTGGATATATTGAAGCAACATCTCAAGACATCAGTCAGGAAGTTAAAGCTTGGTCGCAAATGGGTCTTCCAAATGGACAATGACCCCAAGCATACTTCCAAAGTTGTGGAAAATGGCTTAAGGACAACAAAGTCAAGGTATTGGAGTGGCCATCACAAAGCCCTGACCTCAATCCTATAGAACATTTGTGGGCAGAACTGAAAAAGCATGTGCGAGCAAGGAGGCCTACAAACCTGACTCAGTTACACCAATTCTGTCAGGAGGAATGGACCAAAATTCACCCAAATTATTGTGGGAAGCTTGTGGAAGGCTACCCGAAACGTTTGACCAAAGTTAAACAATTTAAAGGCAATGCTACCAAATATTAATTGAGTGTATGTAAACTTCTGACCCACTGGGAATGTGAAGAAATAAATAAAAGCTGAAATAAATCATTCTCTCTACAATTATTCTGACATTTCACATTCTTAAAATAAAGTGGTGATCCTAACGGACCTAAGACATGGAATTTTTACAAGCATTAAATGTCAGGAATTTAGAAAATCTGAGTTTAAATGTATTTGGCTAAGGTGTATGTAAACTTCCGACTTCAACTGTAATTCAGAGGTAAAATCCTGGATTGATGTAATTTCAAGCCTAGTAATATCATGTTTGTAAACTTACTGATATTATAGTTCCCTAAACCTTTTTATGTACAGTCATGGTCAAAAGTTTTGAGAATGACACAAATACAAATTTTCACAAAGTCTGCTGAGTCAGTTTTGATGATGGCAATTTGCATATACTCCAGAATGTCATGAAGAGTGATCAGATGAATTGCAATTAATTGCAATCTTTGCCCTCTTTGCCATGAAAATGAACTTAATCCCCCAAAAAAATTCCACTGCATTTCAGCCCTCCCACAAAAGGACTAGCTGCCATCATGTCAGTGATTCTCTCGTTAACACAGGTGAGAGTGTTGACGAGGACAAGGCTGGAGATCACTTTGTCATGCTGATTGAGTTAGAATAACAGACTGGAAGCTTTGAAAGGAGGGTGGTGCTTGAAATCATTGTTCTTCCTCTGTTAACCATGGTTACCAGCAAGGAAACACGTGCCGTCATCATTGCATTGCACAAAAAGGGCTTCACAGGCAGGGATATTGCTGCTAGTAAAATTGCACCGAAATCAAACATTTATCAGATCATCAACAACTTCAAAGAGAGAGGTTAAATTGTTGTGAAGAAGGCATCAGGGCGCCCAAGAAAGTCCAGCAAGCGCCAGGACCGTCTCCTAAAGTTGATTTAGCTGCGGGATCGGGGCACCACCAGTGCAGAGCTTGCTCAGCAATGGCAGCAGGCAGGTGTGAGTGCATCTGCACGCACATTGAGGCGAAGACTTTTGGAGGATGGCCTGCTGTCAAGAAGGGCAGCAAAGAAGCCACTTCTCTCCAGGAAGGACTGGGGTAAAGTCATTTTCTCTGATAAATCCCCTTTCCGATTGTTTGGGGCATCCGGAAAAAAGCTTGTCCGGAGAAGACAAGGTGAGCGCTACCATCAGTCCTGTGTCATGCCAACAGTAAAGCATCCTGAGACCATTCATGTTTGGGGTTGCTTCTCAGCCAAGGGAGTGGGCTCACTCACAATTTTGCCTAAGAACACAGCCATGGATAAAGAATGGTACCAACACATCCTCCGAGAGCAACTTCTCCCAACCATCCAAGAACAGTTTGGTGACGACCAATGCCTTTTCCAGAAAGTGGAGCTCCTTGCCATAAGGCAAAAGTGATAACTAAGTGGCTCGGGGAACAAAACATTGAAACTTTGGGTCCATGGCCAGGAAACTCCCCAGACGTTAATCCCATTGAGAACTTGTGGTCGATCCTCAAGAGGCGGGTGGACAAACAAAACCCCACAAATTCTGACAAACTCCAAGCATTGATTATTCAAGAATGGGCTGCCATCAGTCAGGATGTGGCCCAGAAGTTAATTGACAGCATGCCAGGGTGGATTGCAGAGGTCTTGAAAAAGAAGGGTCAACACTGCAAATATTGATTCGTTGCATAAACTTAATGTAATTATCAATAAAAGCCTTTGACACTTATGGAATGCTTGTAATAATACTTCAGTATACCATAGTAACATCTGACAAAAATATCTCATAACACTGAAGCAGCGAACTTTGTGAAGACCAATACTTGTGTCATTCTCAAAACTTTTAACCACGCCTGTAGTTTGCATCAGAAGGCAAGAAAGGACAGAATTTTTCTCCTTATATTTCTAATGTTTATTTCCTTGATCCCTTGGTTGGAGATCTCCTGGATCCTAAAAATAATAAACTATCTTCACCCTAACCTAATGTTAACAATTTATACTGAACAAAAATATAAACGCAACATGTAAAGTGTTGGTCCCATGTTTCATGAGCTGAAATAAAAGATCCCTGAAAATGTCCATATGCAGAAAAAGCTTATTCTCTCAAATGTTGTGTACAACTTTGTTTACGTCCTTGTCAGCTAGCATTTCTCTTTTGCCAAGATAATCCATCCACCTGACAGGTGTGGAATATCAAGAAGCTGATTAAATAGCATGATCATTTCACATGTGCACCTTGTGCTGGACAATAAAAGACCACTCTAAAATGTGCAGTTTTGTCACAAGACACAATGTCCCAGATGTCTCACGTTTTGAGGGAGTTTTAGAGAATTTGGCAGTACATGCAACCGGCCTCACAACCGCAGACCACGTGTAACCACGCCAGCCCAGGACCTCCACATCCAGCTTGCTCACCTTCGATGGCCACTGGCATGCTGGAGAAGTGTGCTCTTCACGGATGAATCCTGGTTTCAACTGTACCAGGCAGATGGCAGACAGAGTGTATGGCGTCGTGTTTGCAAGCGGTTTGCTGATGTCAATGTTGTGAACAGAGTGCCCCATGATGCCGGTGGGGTTATGGTATGGGCAGGCATGAGCTACGGACAACAAACACAATTGCATTTTATCGATGGCAATTTGAATGCACAGAGATACCGTGACGAGATCCTGAGGCCCATTGTCATGCCATTCATCCGCTGCCATCACCTCATGTTTCTTCATGATAATGCACAGCCCCATGTCGCAAGGATCTGTACACATTTCCTGGAAGCTGCATACTCACCAGACATGTCACCCATTGAGCATGTTTGTGATGCTCTGGATCGACGTGTACGACAGCGTGTTCCAGTTCCCGCCAATATCCAGCAACTTCGCACAGCCATTGAAGAGGAGTGGGACAACATTCCACAGGCCACAGTCAACAGCCTGATGAACTCTATGCGAAGGAGATGTGTCAGGCTGTATGAGGCAAATGGTGGTCACACCGGATGCTGACTGGTTTTCTGATCCACGCCCCTGTGACCAATAAATGCATATCTGTCTTCCCATTCATGGAAAATTCATAAATTAGTGACTAATGAATTTATTTCAGTGGACTGATTTCCTTGAATGAACTGTAACTCAGAAAAATCGTTGAAATTGTTGCATGTTGCGTTTACATTTTTGTTCAGTATAGATCAATACTTAAAAAAATACTATTTTCAACATTACACTTTATTTAGAGCTTGGTTCAATCCATAGAATATCTATGCTGTAGAGCGGATCACATTAAGGTAATTTCCAATTGAGCCGATATATGCAGCGTTTACTGTGACCGCGGGAACATTGCATTTAATTGTCAGATGTGCTATAAAGTGGATCTTCAGCACTACAGATTGAATTGAGCCCTTAATTAAACATTTATTTAATCAACACAATTTCAGGATTAAATATATATATTATTTTTATTTTTAAATCTAATACATGTAAGGGTTTCAACATAAGAGTTTGTATCCTAATCGTTGTATCATGACACAGCTGTCAATAAAGAAGGTTCTCCTCAGTCAAATCCTTCCAGAAATATAGAGCCACAGTTTGGTGTTGTTCTCTTCCCTTGGCACAGGGAGCTTTAAATAAGGCCTGATGTATTTTCTGCTCTGTGGAGCTCTGTAGAGTTAAAGGCCAGTTTATTCTTGTGGGTATCAGGCCTGGTGGTCCTGAGGGGGACCATACCCTTTCATGCACAGTTAGTGCACTTGACTCAGCCTGGAGACGCTCTCAGATGGAAAAGCCATGTTTAGAGGACGTCTTATGACACATTAAAGCACTGCTGCTCCATTGTTTTAGCTCTTACTAAATGTCACTTCCCTCTCCGGAGCCTGGCCTTCAGTAGAGACACAGTACAGCGCTCTGGGATGTAGAGAAAAGCTTTCTTGTCATTGTTGCTCCCAAACAGGGTACATTTGGACGAGGGGGAGGCAGTCCAAATGGTAGTCTGCCCGGATGGCCATCATGTGTATTTATTGTTGTGAGAGAAAAATTGAGAAAGTGTAACAAAAGAGAGTGTAACAAGAGAGAGTGTAACAAGAGAGAATGTAACAAGAGAGACTGTAACAGTTAAATTAATGAAATGTTCATTGGGTTTGTGAGTTGGACTTTCAGTGAACTTGATAATGACAGATGAAAAGAGACTGGATAGTGTTGTGGATGATTTCAAATTGATACTCAGGTCAAATAGATGAAATTGGAATGAGTGTGGCCTTGTGATGAAAATGATGATGGCTATGATGATGGAACTGATTGGCTGTAAGATGTGTATAAGAAGGTATGTAAGCGGTCTCCAAGCTAGTCCCCCACCAGCTCCTACTTTCTAAGGCACACACACACACACATACAAACACACACACACACACACAATGCTCTCTAAGACAGAGGATGATAGCTTGTCTGGATTCCACTGTGGGTCTAATTCAGGAAGAGAACATATGTTTCATATAGACTGCCCCTCTTACTGTGTGTGTGTGTGTGTGTGTCTGTGTGTGTGCGCACGTGTGTGTGTGTGTGTGTGTGTGTGTGTGTGTGTGTGTGTGTGTGTGTGTGTGTGTGTATGTCTGTGTTCCCATGCCCATCTGGCGCACGCGTGTTTGTACATGCCTGTGTGTGTGAAGCGAGACCACTTTTCCCCATCTCCCTGAATACATGAGAGGATGTTAACGTGGCGAGCGCCTCATATTAACCACCAGCAATAGAATGACTTGGGGGCCTTCTGGCTGAACATGCACACGAATCATAATAGGATACATTAGTAGAGGCAAAGATGGTGGATGCAGCCCGCCTTTTCCTAACACTTCTTATTACCAGCCACTCCCTCCCTCCCTCCCTATCTCTCCCTCTCTCTTTCTCTCTCAATCTAGATCGCTATTTCTCTCTCTCTCTTCCTCTCTCTCCCTGTCCCTCTCTCTCTCTCTTTCACTCTCCCTCTCCTGCTTTCTCTCTCTCTCTCTAACTCGACACCTCGTCTTCTATCCTAATTGCTAAGAGGGGTTTGCGGTCGACACCAGCACTTCTTGCTTGTCCTTGCAGAATAAATTAGGTGTTTCTGCCGGTATGGAGTAGAATACAAAGAGATGTATCATAATCTCATTTCCCTGCGCTCTGCCTGCCATCCCCTACAAGGCACCAGGTATGATAACACCGCTTTCCACATGTGATGGAGTCTAATTACATTCTGTGTCCCAAATGGCACCCTATTCCCTATATAGTGCCCTAGGGACCCTTGTCAAAAGTAGTGCACTAAATGGTCAAATGGGTTTCCATTTGGGATGCAGATATATTCTACAGGGGTGTTGGAGTGGACAGCAACCTGCAGAGACAATGCCAATGAGATAAAATAGTTGATCCATTAGTTTGACTTTATGAATGGAAAATACAGTATTATGTTATGTTAACATTCATATAGGAAAATACATTACGCTTAAGTCACGTGTGAGTGAAAATATGAGTGTATATCATATGTATTTTCAGTATTATAAATGCAAGAAGGCTTCAATGCATGCTTTTATAATATGTTATTCAGTCCTCCAAGATAATTCTCCAAGGAAGGATGGAAGGAAAGAAGGGAGAGAGACGTGTGAGGTGGGCATCGTGGGCTCACTAGGCAGGTGGAGGTCTCTATGGTGAAGTAACACCCCACTCTCTGGTCCTCTCCACAGGGGCACGCTTTCCCCTTCTCCACTTTCGGGGGTACACACCCCCATGTCTCCCCTCTACCTTCCTGTGTCAGGGCTGCTGCTGTCACCTCTGACTGTGCCATCTTTTCCCATGCCGCTGTGAAATACACACGCGCTATACTGTACACACAACTCCCCCCCACACACAGGAACAGGAACAGAAGCTGGTTGCCTGGTTGACACTCTAAATCAGGGCTGCCCAACCTTCTTCCTGGAGATCTACTGTCCTGTAGGTTTTCAGTCCAACCCTAATTTAGCATATCTGATTCAGCTAGTTAAGGTCTTGTTGAGCAGCTAATAAGTATAATCAGGTGTGTTAAATTAGGGTTGGACTGAAAACCCACAGGACGGTAGATCTCCAGGAAGAGGGTTGGGCAGCCCTGCTCTAAATGATGAGCGTCCATAACAGTCATTACTTTATGGTATGTTTTTCATCTTGCCTACATGACAGGGTTCATTAGTACAGCTGGTTAATACTACTGCCACTGTACAGATAAATGCTTTTATTACAGTACTACTACTACATATTCATTAGTATCACTACATAATCTTATTACCGTACTTCTACATACTCATATTAAACCACTACATATTTATTACTTTCACTTCATATTGTTATAATCTCATACTTTCCACTACATGTTCTGGTAACACTTTATTTGGATAGTCCATCTGTACATTCTCTACAGACTATATACAGACTATAAGTACAATTTCAACTAACTATATACTAACCCTAACCCTAGCCCTAACTCTAACCTTAACACTTACCCTAACCCTTATTCTAAACCTTACCCTAACCCTTACCGTAACCTTAGCACACAGTTGCTTATCAACAGATACAGTTGAAGTCGGAAGTTTACATACACTTAGGTTGGAGTCATTAAAACTAGTTTTTCAACCACTCCACAAATGTCTTGTTAATGAACTATAGTTTTGGCAAGTCGGTTAGGACATCTACTTTGTGCATGAGTAATTTTTCCAACAATTGTTTACAGACAGATTATTTCACTTATAATTCACTGTATCACAATTCCAGTGGGTCAGAAGTTTACATACACTAAGTTGACTGTGCCTTTAAACAGCTGGGAAAATTCCAGAAAATGATGTCATGGCTTTAGAAGCTTCTGATAGGCTAATTGACATAATTTGAGTCAATTGGAGGTGTACCTGTGGATGTATTTCAAGGCCTCAAACTCAGTGCCTCTTTGCTTGACATCATGGGAAAATCAAAAGAAATCAGCCAAGACCACAGAAAACAAAATTGTAGACCTCCACAAGTCTGGTTCATCCTTGGGAGCAATTTCCAAACGCCTAAATGTACCACGTTCATCTGTACAAACAATAGTACGCAAGTATAAACACCATGTGACCACGCAGCCGTCACACCACTCAAGAAGGGGACGCGTTCTGTGTCCTAGAGATGAACGTACTTTGGTGCGAAAAGTGCAAATCAATCCCAGAACAACAGCAAAGGACCTTGTGAAGATACTGGAGGAAACAGGTATAAAAGTATCTATATCTACAGTAAAACGAGTCCTATATCGACATAACCTGAAAGGCCGCTCAGCAAGGAAGAAGCCACTGCTCCAAAACCACCATAAAAAAGCCAGACTACGGTTTGCAACTGCACATGGGGACAAAGATCGTACTTTTTGGAGAAATGTCCTCTGGTCTGATGAAACAAAAATAGAACTGTTTGGCCATAATGACCATCATTATGTTTGGAGGAAAAGGGGGGTTGCTTGCAAACCGAAGAACCCCATCCCAACTGTGAAGCACGGGGGTGGCAGCATCATGCTGTGGGGGTACTTTGCTGCAGGAGGGACTGGTGCATTCACAAAATAGATGGCATCATGACGAATGAAAATTATGTGGATATATTGAAGTAACATCTCAAGACATCAGTCAGGAAGTTAAAGCTTAGTCGCAAATGGGTCTTCCAAATGGACAATGACCCCAAGCAAGATTTGAGGGCAAAACGGAAAAAGCGTGTGCGAGCAAGGAGGCCTACAAAACTGACTCAGTAACACCAGCTCTGTCAAGAGGAATGGGCCAAAATTCACCCAACTTATTGTGGGAAGCTTGTGGAAGGCTACACAAAACGTTTGACCCAAGTTAAACAATTTAAAGGCAATGCTACCAAATACTAATTGAGTGTATGTAAACTTCTGACCCACTGGGAATGTGATGAAATAAATAAAAGCTTAAATAAATCATTCTCTCTACTATTATTCTGACATTTCACATTCTTGAAATAAAGTGGTGATCCTAACTGACGTAAAACAGGGAATTTTTACTAGGATTAAATGTCAGGAATTGTAAAAAAAAAAAAAAAACGGAGTTTAAATGTATTTGGCTAAGGTGTATGTAAACTTCCGACTTCAACTGTAGTTTGTTGATAGTATGACGATCTGTAGAGCATCTACATATGGACTGACAAAACAAAGTGTGACCGATGTTCTTGTACTATCCTTATAAGAACACCACATCCAGGGCCTTCACAGATTTCATTTGATATCCCAATGGCTGTATTGTATTGTCAACATGCTGTAAGAGACAATCCCAGAAATCTGTATATTGATGTACATTGTGTGATATATGCAGCCATGCAGGTCCCAGCCCACTTTAACACTAGATTGACAGGCTACAGTGGTCTCTCTGAAGAGTGTGAACCTGTAAACTTGGTTAATAAAACATTAGAGACAGCCAGAGAGGACCAGCTGAGAGGGGTGGGGGAGGCAGGGGAGGCAGGGTTGAAAGCAGGGGTCACTTGTGTTCAACGGCCTTACACAGCGTCTCCACTACACTACATATGCATCCCAAATTGTACCCTGTTCCCTATATAGTGCACCAGGGGCGGTGTGTTCAATAGGGCGATATGGGCGACGCACTGCCAAATGGGAAAAGGAAGGGATTTTTTTTCTAATAAATTATATCACGGCAACAGTAGTTATCAGTGTTGTAATCTAGACGTCTGGTGTGATCTGCCACTAATCTGTCCAATCAGGCTAAAGTCGTGCTTCAAATGGCCACCCCCCCTTTTGGGGCGATTTCAGTCAGGTTGAAAATCGCCCAGAAGTCTGTCATAGACTCCCATGTAAAATCTATTTTTTTCAAATATCAGAGCTTTCAATACAATCTCTATGGGTGTCTGAGGGCTTGCACTTACGCGCTTTCGTCATACGTAACATAACCATGAACGTAACTAAGAAAAGAGCGGGTAGCCTCATCAATCAATTCACTATTACTGTCAAAATGGCAGTGCAACTCGATTGTGTCTTTGAAAGAAGTTCCTTTTTGTCGGCGAACAAATGAAGATAAATTGGCAACGAAACAATTAGGACCTCCCAGACCAAATTTAATAATTCAACAGGTTTCTACTAAAGGCGGAAAGTCCTACACCCGAGGATTTTCCAAAAATTGGTACGAACGAAAAAATAACATTGCCACTCAACTGGATGAGGGATACAGGCTAGCTGTCCGCCGCCACAACGATGAGGTTAGTGTTGATAATCACAAGTTTACTGGAGAACTGAGACCAAGTAGAGACTTTGGACAGGGTGGATATGGTATAATAAAGGCAGTTTATTCAGAGGTAAAGATATCTGGAATCGCGTGCACGGACCCGTTCGTCAAACTCTTAGGGAGCTATACATTAAGCCCCATTACTTACCATATCAGATAAGAGAAATTGCTGCAGCTACATATATTTTACATCCTGGCCCTACATAGTTCACTATTTGCATCACTTACCAAAATATTACATGTGGTCATATATGCTTGGAAAGTGGAGATGCCATAGAACGTCAAAAAAGTAAACATTGCTGGAGACACATTGCCGTTTTGGAGAAGACATCGCGTTTGCTAGCGAAGAGATTTGTTGTGGCAAATGAACTTGGGCTGGGAATTGCCAGGAACCTCACGATAAGATATATGCATTGCGAGTCTCATGATTCTATACGTATTGCGATTCGATACTGTGATTTTATTGCGCACCATATGTCTGTTGCAGAGGGATCAGAAAGCCATGAGAACGAGTTTTGATCAGTCATGGAAATAAAAGTGCTGAAAACAAATTGGCTCCCAATGTGAAAAGATTGAGAACAAGCTATATGAAGGAACAATAATGGTGTTTTGGTGCAGGTACAGCCAACTAGCGCTAAAATATTGCGATATTGTCAATACAGTATATCGTAAAGTATCACTATGTAACTCGATTTCTTTCACCCCAATCCCTCAAATTAACGGTAAATAACTGAATTGTTTGCCCCACATTTAGCTAAGATGATTAGCTAGCCAGCTAAAATGTTTTATTTAGTTAGCAGTCGCATCTACAATAGTTTACTGTCAATAACATGTCTCCAAAAATTACGTGGTGTCTCCAATTGTGTTGACATTTTACAATTGCAATGCGCATCCATGAGTATCCACTTTCTGTAGTCAGCTGGTAGAGCACGGCGCTTGTAACGCCAAGGTAGTGGGTTCGATCCCCGGGACCACCCATACACAAAAATGTATGCACGCATGACTGTAAGTCGCTTTGGATAAAAGCGTCTGCTAAATGGCATATTATTATTATTATTATTATTATTATTATCTGAAGAGAGCCCCGAAACATTGTGTGCAGACATTTTATGCAATAAATGAAGTAGGTTGAATCTAGTAGTTCTGATCTTCTGATTGGTCCTGATGAGTTGGGCGAGGTCCCCTCCAGGCTACTGTCACTGTTGCATTGGCTCTGAGTCGGGTTCTCTGTCTTCAAATGTTCAGCCTAAGAGAGGGGATTTTTGTGTGTGTGTGTGTGTGTGTGTGTTTAACAGTGATGATGTGTGTGTGTGTGTGTGTGTGTGTGTGTGTGTTTAACAGTGATGATGTGTGTGTGTGTGTGTTTGTGTGTGTGTGTGTGTGTGTCCTCAGAGCAAGAACTCGTGAGTTGGAAGAACTGAGAGGCCTATGGCGTGGGTGTTGTCCTTGGCCACCTGCTGACAAGGCTGACAAGATAGGACCCTTTTGTCCATTGTTATTGGATAGGAACAGAACTTATAACCAGCTCCTGACCTAAATAGATCTTAGCACAACATTTTACTCAACATATCATATTCCATATTCACTATAACAAATATATTTACTACGACATTAGCAAGAACCGCCACATCCTCAGCCGGCTAATCCAGTGTGTGAAGTTTTGCGGAGTGTTTGAGTTAGCTTTGCGAGGCAAAGATGAAACTGAGGGCTCCACCAACCCTGGTAAGCCAACACTTTTGAGATCAGTCAATAAATGCTTCTGGTATTGACTTATATGCTGCCCCTGTCTTCATGTTGTTGCTGGACATATCTTTTTTAAAATGTGTGTAGGTCACCTAAATCATCAGAAAAATTGCCCCCCCTGAGAATTTTTTCAGGAGCCGCCACTGTAGTGCACTAATGTTAACCTCGGCCCTATGGGAAAAGGGTGGGATGCACTACAGATGTAGGATCTTAATCTGATCACTCTTTTGTTGTTGAGAATTCTTTTTTTTTGTTTGGAAAATGTAGACGAGCTTTGTGATTTACATAAATTCACTGAAAACCCACACTAACACACGGTCATATTCACAGTATTGCACTTTTCATGTGGCCTACTTTTGGCAGCTAATAGCATAACCACGATCAAGGGTGGCATTTGGGTCGCAGCCTACCTCAGAGGGGAGCAGGCCTCATTAAAATCAAGGAGATCTAAGGATGTAAGGACCAGAGGAAGAGGGGTTGGTGGGTACTGCTGGCTCAAAGCACCACAGACTCCCAGGGAATCAGCTCTTTGAGGAGGGAGTTGCAGGATACCATAAGGATAAAGCCTCAAACGGTTTAAAACAATGGACGTTTAGCATGGGCCTTTAGTGCTCTCTTCCTCTCCCTTCTGCTTCATACCTCTCCAGTAGTAGTAATTCTTCAGCCTACTGCTTCATACCTCTCCTGTAGTACTCATTCATTCAGCCTGCTGCTTCATACAGTACCTCTCCTGTAGTACTCATACATTCAGCCTGCTGCTTCATACCTCTCCTGTAGTACTCATTCATTCAGCCTGCTGCTTCATACAGTACCTCTCCTGTAGTACTCATTCATTCAGCCTGCTGCTTCATACCTCTCCTGTAGTATTCATTCATTCAGCCTGCTGCTTCATACCTCTCCTGTAGTATTCATTCATTCAGCCTGCTGCTCCATACCTCTCCTGAAGTACTCATTCATTCAGCCTTCTGCTTCAAAACTAAACATGACTAGAGGGAGGGAGGGAGGGAGGGAGAGAGGGGGAGAGAGATAGAGAGATATATACTGTATATATATATACAGTGGGGAAAAAAAGTATTTAGTCAGCCACCAATTGTGCAAGTTCTCCCACTTAAAAAGATGAGATAGGCCTGTAATTTTCATCATAGGTACACGTCAACTATGACAGACAAAATGAGAAAAAGAAATTCCAGAAAATCACATTGTAGGATTTTTAATGAATTGATTTGCAAATTATGGTGGAAAATAAGTATTTGGTCAATAACAAAAGTTTCTCAATACTTTGTTATATACCCTTTGTTGGCAATGACACAGGTCAAACGTTTTCTGTAAGTCTTCACAAGGTTTTCACACACTGTTGCTGGTATTTTGGCCCATTCCTCCATGCAGATCTCCTCTAGAGCAGTGATGTTTTGGGGCTGTCGCTGGGCAACACAGACTTTCAACTCCCTCCAAAGATTTTCTATGGGGTTGAGATCTGGAGACTGGCTAGGCCACTCCAGGACCTTGAAATGCTTCTTACGGAGCCACTCCTTCGTTGCCCGGGCGGTGTGTTTGGGATCATTGTCATGCTGAAAGACCCAGCCACGTTTCATCTTCAATGCCCTTGCTGATGGAAGGAGGTTTTCACTCAAAATCTCACGATACATGGCCCCATTCATTCTTTCCTTTACACGGATCAGTCGTCCTGGTCCCTTTGCAGAAAAACAGCCCCAAAGCATGATGTTTCCACCCCCATGCTTCACAGTAGGTATGGTGTTCTTTGGATGCAACTCAGCATTCTTTGTCCTCCAAACACGACGAGTTGAGTTTTTACCAAAAAGTTCTATTTTGGTTTCATCTGACCATATGACATTCTCCCAATCCTCTTCTGGATCATCCAAATGCACTCTAGCAAACTTCAGACGGGCCTGGACATGTACTGGCTTAAGCAGGGGGACATGTCTGGCACTGCAGGATTTGAGTCCCTGGCGGCGTAGTGTGTTACTGATGGTAGGCTTTGTTACTTTGGTCCCAGCTCTCTGCAGGTCATTCACTAGGTCCCCCCCGTGTGGTTCTGGGATTTTTGCTCACCGTTCTTGTGATCATTTTGACCCCACGGGGTGAGATCTTGCGTGGAGCCCCAGATCGAGGGAGATTATCAGTGGTCTTGTATGTCTTCCATTTCCTAATAATTGCTCCCACAGTTGATTTCTTCAAACCAAGCTGCTTACCTATTGCAGATTCAGTCTTCCCAGCCTGGTGCAGGTCTACAATTTTGTTTCTGGTGTCCTTTGACAGCTCTTTGGTCTTGGCCATAGTGGAGTTTGGAGTGTGACTGTTTGAGGTTGTGGACAGGTGTCTTTTATACTGATAACAAGTCCAAACAGGTGCCATTAATACAGGTAACGAGTGGAGGACAGATGAGCCTCTTAAAGAAGAAGTTACAGGTCTGTGAGAGCCATAAATCTTGCTTGTTTGTAGGTGACCAAATACTTATTTTCCACCATAATTTGCAAATAAATTCATAAAAAATCCTACAATGTGATTTTCTGGAGAAAAAAAATCTCAATTTGTCTTTCATAGTTGACGTACCTATGATGAAAATTACAGGCCTCTCTCATCTTTTTAAGTCGGAGAACTTGCACAATTGGTGGCTGACTAAATACTTTTTTCCCCCACTGTATATATATATATATATATATATATATATATATATATATATATATAGAGAGAGAGAGAGAGAGAGAGAGAGAGAGAGAGAGAGAGAGAGAGAGAGAGAGAGAGAGAGAGAGAGAGAGAGACAGAGAAGCTTTGACTATGTACAGACTCAGTGAGCATAGCCTTGCTATTGAGAGAGGCCGCCATAGGCAGACCTGGCTATCAAGAGAAGGCAGGCTATGTGCACACTGCCAACAAAATGAGGTGGAAACTAAGCTGCACTTCCTAACATCCTGCCAAATCTATGAGACATATTAATAGATTACACAGACCCACGAAGAATTTGATTTTTTTCCAATTTTCAGAAACTCCCATATCTATTAGGTGAAATACCACAGTGTGTCACGACTTCCTCCGAAGCTGCCTCCTTTCCTTGTTCTTGCAGGCTTCGGCGTTCGGCGTCACCAGCCTTCTAGCCACTGTCGCTCCTCATCTCAACTTTCCATTTGTTTTGTCTTGTTTATTACACACACCTGGTTCATATCCCCTCATCAATAATTTTATAAGTGTTCCCTCTGCCCCCTTGTCTTTGTGTGTGATTGTTTATTGTGGAGGTTAGCTTAGCTCGGTGGAGCTATATGTATTTAGTATCGCCAGGTGCCTTGTTGTTTACCAGTGCGCCTAACTAAAGACTGGAGTGTTTGACGCATTGCTGCATACCGCTGTGCCTTCGGAATAAACCCTTTTATTCTGTGATTTACCCTCCTGCGCCTGACTCCTTTCAAATCACCACGCCAAACAGTGTGCCATCACAGCAGCAATATTTTTGACCAGCGAAGAACAAACACCATTGTAAATACAACCCATATTTATGTTTATTAATTTTCCCTTTTGTACTTTAACTATTTGCACATTGTTACAACACTGTATATATTTGAAATGTCTCTATTCCTTTGTGAGTGTAATGTTTACTGTTCATTTCTCATTGTTTATTTAACTTTTGTTTATTATCTATTTCTCTTGCTTTGGCAATGTTAACCAATAAAGCCCCATTGAATTGAAATTGAGAGAGAGAGAGAGAGAGAGATAGAGAGAGAGATATCCCTGGCTTATATTGGGATTGAGCCACATCAAGTTCACCTAGTTTTATTCCTCAGATATCCTTGTTGATGAATAAAAAAGAGACTGACAGGTATCTGTTTAATGTGGACTGAGTCCTCTCCGTTTAGGACTTATAGCAGCTTCAATACGCTCTCTGAAACATTCCTACACACACACACACACGCTTTCGAACACACACCTACACACACATGCAGACGCGCATACATACACACACACACACACACACATACTCCCCTCCTTCCCATGTGCTGTTTTCTAGACAAACATCCCATATTTTTCATTACCATAGAAGAATAAATAACACTGGATATATGCAGCTGAAATGCATAATTGGGGCATTGTAAGGCATTTTTTCATTGAACTATTTATTTTCCATGATATTTCAATAATTTACACGGTTGATTGTGTAAAGAGTGGGGGGATGAGCCAGAGCGGGGAGCTGTTAGGCCCATTTTCTAAGTCATTGCGTTTGTTCAGCTGTCTCGCCTCTCTGTCGCTCACATTTCATCGTTCCCTTTTTATTTACCAAGGGCTTTGGCCGTCTTCCCAGTCATGTACTGAAGCTTTGCAGCTTTGCAGGGACAGGCAGTGTGGCTGTCACTGTTAGAAAGCCGATACCACGACGGCCCTCATAGAACTTCACTGGACCTTATGCAAACTGGAAACCACATATCCTGAGGCTGCATTTATTGTAGCCCGGGATTTTAACAAAGCAAATTTGAGGACTAGGCTGCCGAAGTTCTATCAACATATCGACTGTTGTACTCACGCTGCTAAAATCCTCGACCTTTGCTATTCAAACTTCCGGGATGGTTATAAGGCCCTCCCCCGCCCTCCTTTCGGCAAATCTGACCATGACTCCATTTTGCTTCTCCCTTCCTATAGGCAGAAACTCAAACAGGAAGTACCCGTGCTAAGGAATATTCAACGCTGGTCTGACCAATCGGAATCCACGCTTCAAGATTGTTTTGATCATGCGGATTGGGATATGTTCCGGGTAGCTTCCGAAAATAAATTAGACATATACACTGAAACAGTGACTGAGTTTATCAGGAAGTGTATAGGTGATGTTGTGCCCACTGTGACTATTAAAACCTACCCTAACCAGAAACCGTGGATAGACGGCAGCATTTACGCAAATCTGAAAGTGCGAACCACCGTATTCAACCATTGCAAGGTGACTGGGAATATGGCAGAATACAAACAGTGTAGCTACTCACTCCGCAAGGCAATTAAACTGGCAAAACATCAGTATAGAGACAAAGTGTAGTCGCAATTCAACGGCTCAGACACGAGACGTATGTGGCAGGGTCTACAGACAATCACAGACTACAAACAGAAAACCAGCCACGTCGCCGACACCGACGTCTCGCTTCCAGACAAGCTAAACACCTTCTTCGCCCGCTTTGAGGATAACACAGTGCCACTGACGAGGCCCACTACCAAGAACTGTGGCCTCTCCTTCTCCATGGCCGACTTGATTAAGACATTTAAGCATGTTAACCCCCGCAAGGCTGCCGGCCCAGACGTCCTCAGAGCATGCACTTACCTCTGTCATCATGAAGTGCTTTGAGAGACTAGTCAAGGATCATATAACCTCTACCTTACCTGTCACCCTAGACCCACTCCACAGACGATGCAATTGCCATCACACTGCACACTGCTCTATCCCATCTGGACAAGAGGAATACCTATGTAAGAATGCTGTTCATTGACTATAGCTCAGCCTTCAACACCATAGTACCCTCCAAGCTCATCATTAAGCTCGAGGCCCTGGGTCTGAACCCCGCCCTGTGCAACTGGGTCCTGGACTTCCTGACGGGCCACCCCCCGGTGGTGATGGTAGGAAACAACATCTCCACTTCGCTGATCCTCAACACTGGGGCCCCACAAGGGTGCGTGCTCAGCCCCCTCCTGTACTCCCTGTTCACCCATGACTGCGTGGCCAAGCACGCCTCCAACTCAATCATCAAGTTTGCAGACGACACAACAGTAGTAGGCTTGATTACCAACAATGACGAGACCACCTAAAGGGAGGAGGTGAGGGCTCTGGGAGTGTGGTGCCAGGAAAATAACCTCTCACTCAACATCAACAAAACAAAGGAGATGATCGTGGACTTCAGGAAACAGCAGAGGGTGCATCCCCCTATCCACATCGACGGGACCGCAGTGGAGAAGGTGGAAAGCTTCAAGTTCCTTGGCGTACACATCACCGACAAACTGAAATGGTCCACCCACGCAGACAGTGTGGTGAAGAAGGCGCAACAGAGCCTCTTCAACCTCAGGAGGCTGAAGAATTTGGCTTATCACCTAAAACCCTCACAAACTTTTACAGATGCACAATTGAGAACATCCTGTCGGGCTGTATCACCGCCTGGTACGGCTACCGCAGGGCTCTCCAGAGGGTGGTGCGGTCTGCCGAACGCATTACTGGGGGCAAACTACCCGCCCTCCAAGACACACACAGCACCCGATGTCACATGAAGGCCAAAAAGATAATCAAGGACATCAACCATCCGAGCCACTGCCTGTTCACCCCGCTATCATCCAGAAGGCGAGGTCAGTACAGGTGCATCAAAGCTGGGACCGAGAGAATGAAAAACAGCTTCTATCTCAAGGCCATCAGACTGTTAAATAGCCATCACTAGCACATTAGAGGCTGCTGCTGCCTATTGAAATCACTGGCTACTTTAAGAAATGGAACACTAGTCACTTTAATAATGTTTACATATCTTGCACTACTCATCTCATATGTATATACTGCATTCTATTCTATAATATTCTTCTGTATCTTAGTCCATGCCTCTCTGTCATTGCTTGTCCATATATGTAGATATTCTTAAATCCCATTCCTTACTTTTTTGTGTGTATTGGGTATATGTTGTGAAATTGTTAGATATTACTGCACTGTCGGAGCTAGAAGCACAAGCATTTCGCTACACCCGCTATAACATCTGCTAAACACGTGTATGTGACAAATACAATTTGATTTGATTTGATCTGTGTGGCATCCAAAATTGCACCCTATTCCCTATATAGTGCAGTACTTCTGACCAGAGCTCTATGGGCCCTGCTCAAAAGTAGTGCACTAAATATTTTGGTCTCGGATCACTATCGCTTCTAATGGGTGTCATCAACCTCAGGAAGGCTATGATGAGGCTTCACACAGCAAATGTCTTAATGGTACCTGAAAATTAGGTAGGCGGAACAATAGACCTGCATTTCCATTACATTATTCATTTATATTTCTAAGTAACCAGTGGCCCTCTGATTAAGCCTGAACTCAGCACTGTGTGGCGTTGTTTTCTTGGTTAACATACAGATTAGGATCTTACTTTGAGACAGTTTATTAAAGCTGGAAAATAATCCTGCAGCAACAAGAAATGTGAATTATTATGTGGATTGTAATTAATGGACATTTTTGTAGGAGTTGACATATTTTTCATAAACCTTTTTAAACCTCAAATAAACTACAAGTTTTAAATGTCTTTCTTTGCAGGAAAGTTCTCCTGCAACAGGGTGATCAAATTAAGATCCTGGTCATGAGGTGAGAGCCCAGGGATCAGTCCAAATGCCCAAATGAGAGAGAGGTTGGACCATATGCTTCTGTGGAACCAACGAGCGGTTTGAATGTTAGGATGTCATTAAAAACCCTTCTGACAGACAGACACAGACCTCTGTCTGAACAGGCCCACGGTGACAAGAGCAAAGCATCCATAGCGAGAGGCTGGCGCAAGAGATGGCACAGGTTGCATCCCAAATGGTACCCTATTCTGTATTTAGCAGACTGCTTTTGACCAGATTACTTTTGACTAGGTAATAAGGTGCAATGTGGGACGCAGTCACAGTGATTTGTTTTGATCTGTTTACTGCTACTGTGTAAAGAGGAAACCATTGTTTGGGAGACAAGGGATTACGCTGAGCAGAGGGTAATTATGGTCCCTATACACTCAGACCTGACACCGCTAGGAGGGCAGGTGTGCCAGCCATGGAGGAGAGAAAGGGAGGTAGGGAGGAAAGGAGGGAACAAACAACTGTGACAGTATAGTGACACTGTAGCACTTGTCCCCTCTTCCGCAGAACTGGCATGTGCCCCAGATCGGCAGAAATGTGATGCCAGGGAAGGAGGGAGGAAGCTGTAGGAAGTTAATGAGGGTACCAATGCGCACACTCAGGGTTCACGCACACACACACACCTCCAGTCTCCATGCTCCCTTTCTGTCATAGTTACCATACAGCCAGTGTCAGCCACCATGCCAGGGAGGGAGAGACACACAAGGTGGTCCCCATATCTGTTGCCACAGTGACCAAATCTCACTGTTTACATCAGTATAGTTGAAAAGCTATAGAAAGCCATTTGAATTATTTTAGATTATACACTCGTTATATAGTGTATATGTAGTTCAAGTGCATGACTGCTCCTCCATTGGATGGACCTCTACTTACAGTAAACATACAGAATATCCACTATTCTTTTATTTATTTGAAATGACGACGAACATCTAAGTGCTTTTGAGCATTGCTTACCAGATGGTGGACTTTGTGGTATGATGTTTATTTCACATCGGTTCAAGCTTTAACATGTTACATGTTTGATAATCACCCAATAATATACAACAAGAATTCTATAAACTCAGCTGTGGAATAGCTGATTCATATCCATGTTAGATTCAGAATAATAGGACCATATGTGAAGTGTTAGACAGTGATTTACATAGAGGTATAAAGATGATATTTGGGGGAGCAAAAGGATTATTAAAAACACACACCCACACACACGCTGTCACGATCGTCATAATGAGTGGACCAAGGTGCAGTGTGATATGCATACATCTTTTAATTAGTACTTTACCAACACGATACAACAACAAAACAACAAAACGAAACGTGAAGTCCTCGGTCATAAAACACAAACCTAAACGGAACAAGATCCCACAAATGACAAGTGCACAACAGGCTGCCTAAGTATGGTTCCCAATCAGAGACAACGAGCCACAGCTGTCTCTAATTGGGAACCACCCTGGCCAACATAGAAACACAAAACCTAGAACACGAACATAGAAAACGAAACATAGAAACTACACATAGAAACTAACACCCTGGCTCAACATATAAGAGTCCCCAGAGCCAGGGCGTGACACACGCATGCACGCACGAACACACACACACACACGCACACACACACATACACACACACAATAGGCGGCTGGTGGCACCTTAAATGGGAGGACGGGCTCTTAGTAATGGCTGGAATGGAATCAATGGAATGGTATCAAGCACATCAAACACATGGGTTGTGTTTCAAAATGAGCATTTGTATCCTGCGTTCTCCCGTTCTTTCAAGGTTGATTTTCCAAGAACACCCGAGAGAGCATACTGTCTAGTATGGGAGAACGCATAGCGCTTAAAGTCTGTCAAATTTGAAATATACTTTGACATCATTATGGTACTGACCTCCAACCTAAACAGGGAACCGCATCATCACACAGCGCTGGCCGCAGCTGGTGTCAACAAAGCTAGCTTCAGGCACTTGATTGCTACATCGGTGAATTTAAATTGCATGAAGATGTACCCAATTTCAACAATAAAATATTGCGTGTGTAACAGAGTTGGTTATGTTTCCACTTGATACTGTATAAATATATATTTGATGTTTATGTATTCTAATTGGTTGGTTCAAGTCAGAAGTCAATAAGGTGTTATGTCATTGGTTATGACTACGCTTGCCGATAGGGGGAGATTGCGAACGTCAGTTCTTCCCAGTATGATATTGACATGCAAGTGGTAGGTCACGTTCTGAAATACTGTATTCTATTTACATATTTACAATATGTATGAGTTCACTATGTACATGTCCTGGCGTGTTTATATATGTGTACGGTACCTGTTAGATATTGGGGGCATCCTGGGATGTGCTTTTGTATGTTATTGCTGTAAGAGCGAGTTAGCTAGCATGCTTTAATTGTAATGGTCACATTAGTTCCCTGCTAATTCACAGTTATTTCCATGCTAACAGATGAATCACAAATCTACACCCATCAACATACTGTTGTTCTGCACATCTAATGTGCTTCCTTTGACTATCGTCAGGTACTTACATTTATTTTATTTTGTAAACTTTTTGTCATTGTTATGTTTGATTACAAAATCCCCAGTCTGACATGCAAGCGACGAATCACGAATCTACAGCCATCAACATACTGTTGTCCTGCCCTGGCCTCACTGGCCAGTGTTCTTGTCTTCACTGGACATCTGTTATACATGTTTAGTTTACACTGGCAATGTTTACTGTTTACTGTGTTTTATTGTGCTAAGCCCTATTTACAGTATCTAATCAAGTGTTTAATATTTCTTTTTTTGTTGTTGCAAATTTTTGATTTTTTTCCCACTTTGACATTACAGAGTATGTTGTGTAAATCATTAACA
The DNA here is from genome assembly GCF_020615455.1 of Coregonus clupeaformis. Classification (NCBI taxonomy): domain Eukaryota; kingdom Metazoa; phylum Chordata; class Actinopteri; order Salmoniformes; family Salmonidae; genus Coregonus; species Coregonus clupeaformis. The sequence goes on along the minus strand of NC_059211.1, from coordinate 53,812,355 downwards.
AAGAAATTACAATTAAATCCATTTTAATCCCACTTTGTAACACAACAAAATGTCAAGCGGTGTGAATACTTTCTGAAAGCACTGTATGTCCTATTTTCCTGCCATTAGCACGAGTGAGCTAGCTCGTGATCTCGTTGTTGGCTTCAAGCTTGCTAGCTCGGTGATACTCAGTGCAAAAATGTTGGATTGTGCTTGAATTTATGTACCCAATAAATAAAAAAGGAAAGAGTGGGTGCTGCGAGGAGGATGGAAGTGATCCTCCTGGCTGTCTCTCGTCAGGCTACAATGAGGATGGCAGTGCAGAGGCAACGGATGGCGAGGAGGAGGGCTGCATGGCAACGACAGGCAGCATTTCGTCAGATCATTGCTTTGTACACTACCGATGTAAGTTGCTAGCTAGTGAGAAATATCGACAGTTGAAGTCGGAAGATTACATACACTTAGGTTAGAGTCATTAAAACTCATTTTTCAACCCTCCACAAATTTCTTGTTAACAAACTATAGTTTTGGCAAGTCGGTTAGGACATCTACTTTGTGCATGACACAAGTAATTTTTCCAACAATTGTTTACAGACAGATTATTTCACTTATAATTCACTGTATCACAATTCCAGTGGGTCAGAAGTTTACATACGCTAAGTTGACTGTGCCTTTAAACAGCTTGGAAAATTCCAGAAAATGATGTCATGGCTTTAGAAGCTTCTTATAGGCTAATTGGCATCATTTGAGTCAATTGGAGGTGTCCCTGTGGATGTATTTCAAGGCCTACCTTCAAACTCAGTGCCTCTTTGCTTGACATCATGGGAAAATCAAAAGAAATCAGCCAAGACCTCAGAAAAAACACTATAGACCTCCACAAGTCTGGTTCATCCTTGGGAGCAATTTCCAAACGCCTGAAGGTACCACGTTCAACTGTACAAATAATTGTACACAAGTATAAACACCATGTGACCACGCAGCCGTCACACCACTCAAGAAGGGGACGCGTTCTGTGTCCTAGAGATGAACGAACTTTGGTGCGAAAAGTGCAAATCAATCCCAGAACAACAGCAAAGGACCTTGTGAAGATACTGGAGGAAACAGGTATAAAAGTATCTATATCTACAGTAAAACGAGTCCTATATCGACATAACCTGAAAGGCCGCTCAGCAAGGAAGAAGCCACTGCTCCAAAACCACCATAAAAAAGCCAGACTACGGTTTGCAACTGCACATGGGGACAAAGATCGTACTTTTTGGAGAAATGTCCTCTGGTCTGATGAAACAAAAATAGAACTGTTTGGCCATAATGACCATCATTATGTTTGGAGGAAAAGGGGGGTTGCTTGCAAACCGAAGAACACCATCCCAACCGGGAAGCACGGGGTGGCAGCATCATGCTGTGGGGGTGCTTCGCTGCAGGAGGGACTGGTGCACTTCACAAAATAGATGGCATCATGAGGAAGGAAAATGATACGGATATAATGAAGCAACATCTCAAGACATCAGTCAGGAAGTTAAAGCTTGGTCGCAAATGGGTCTTCCAAATGGACAATGACCCCAAGCATACTTCCAAAGTTGTGGCAAAATGGCTTAAGCACAAAGTCAAGGTATTGGAGTGGCCATCACAAAGCCCTGACCTAAATCCTATAGAAAATGTGTGGGCAGAACTGAAAAAGCGTGTGCGAGCAAGGAGGCCTACAAATCTGACTCAGTTACACCAGCTCTGTCAGGAGGAATGGGCCAAAATTCACCCAACTTATTGTGGGAGGCTTGTGGAAGGCTACCCGAAACGTATGACCCAAGTTAAACAATTGAAAGGCAATGCTACCAAATACTAATTGAGTGTATGTAAACTTCTGACCCACTGGGAATGTGATGAAAGAAATAAAAGCTGAAATGAATCATTCTCTCTACTATTATTCTGACATTTCACATTCTTGAAATAAAGTGGTGATCCTGACTGACCTAAGACAGGGAATTTTTACTAGAATTAAATATCAGGAATTGTGAAAAACTGAGTTTAAATGTATTTGGCTAAGGTGTATGTAAACTTCCGACTTCAACTGTAGCTTGACAGGTCAGCTAATGCTAGCTTCAGCTAACATTGAGTTACTTTTACAACTAGTGACACCCTTTGTCTATTTCCAGTAATACGATAACAACAAAACACAGCTCTACTACACAATGAGGCTGGCAATGGCCTGGTATAAATGATTCAAGAAAGGCATCTTTCTTTTCTATTATCTATTGAAATATACTGTATTTTGATAACTACTCTGTCACACCCTGATCTGTTTCACCTGTCTTTGTGGTTGTCTCCACCCCCCTCCAGGTGTCACCCATCTTCCCCATTATCCCCAGTGTATTTATACCTGTGTTCTCTGTTTTTCCATTGCCAGTTTGTTTTGTTTCGTCAAGCCTACCAGCGTTTTTCCCCTTGCTCCTGTCTTTCTCAAGTTCCTGTTTTCTAGTTTTCCAGGTTTTGACCATTCTGCCTACCCTGACCCTGAGCCTGCCTGCCGTTCTGTACCTTGTCACACCACCCTGGATTATTGACCTCTGCCTGCCCTGACCCTGAGACTGCCTGCCGTTCTGTACCTTTTGGACTCTGATCTGGATTACTGACCTCTGCATGCCCTTGACCTGTCATTAGCCTGCCCCCTGTTTTTGTAATAAACTTTTGTTACTTCAACACTGTCTGCGTCTGGGTCTTCTCCTGAAACGTGATAGTACGAACTGGCCATGACTGACCCAGCAGACTCGGACCAGCTCCGCAACGCCATCTCCCAAGGAGCCACCGTTGGAAGGTACCAGGAGTTGCTTCGTGGTCTCATGGAATCGTTCCAGACCTTGGCCAAACGACATGAATGAGCGTTTAACACATTGCTGGAGCAATTCCGTGGGTTGTCTGTTAGGCAGCCTACCATGATGGTAACCTCCCAGCCCCTCAGTAACCCGGCTGTTAGCAGCACGGCCTCCCTGGTTTCCCGAGAACCCCACTTACCTCCCCCGGAATGCTTCGCTGGAGAGTCGGGAACCTGTCAGGCATTTCTCGCTCAGTGTTTCTCTCATCATCGAGCTGCAGCCGTCCTCCTTCCCCTCTGACCGCTCTAAGATAGCATACCTCATCACACTGATGTCCGGGAAGCCTCTCGCCTGGGCTACGGCAGGGTGGGAACAACAGTCGGCCGTATGCTTCAGTCTGGAGGAGTTCGTGCAGGAGGTAAAGAAGGTTTTCGATGCTCCATTGTTTGGGAGAGAGGCTGCCCGGAAGATACTCCAGCTCCGCAGTGTGGCAGACTATGCAGTGGATTTCCGCAAGTTGGCAGCTGAGGGTGCCTGGAACCCGGAAGCGCTGTTCGACACGTTCCTGCATGGAGTATCGGAGGAAGTAAAGGACGAGTGTCACGGTTTCGGCCGAGGCTGCCTCTCTTCCTTGTTCGGGCAGGCTTCGGCGTTCGTTGTCTCCGGAATTCTAGCTGCCATCGTTGCATGTTTCTATGTTCGTTTGCTTTTGTCTGTTTGTTGTGACACCTGTTATCGTTTAGGTTAATTAGCGTCCTATAAGTTACTCGTTGTGTTTGTCCAGTGTTGTGTGTGATTGCTTTATTGTCTGTCGTGCGTTACTGGACGTGTCTACTTTATTCGCTCGGTTGAGCTATCTCTCCACAGTGTTGGAGCGTTTTACGCACCTGTGTAGTGCGCCCGTTTGTTTTGTCCGCCTACGTGCGGAGTTTCGCCTTCGGGCCAGTTTGTTCATTTTTTCCCTTGTGGAATTCACTAAAGTCTTTTGGACTGTACTTCGGTGTCCTGCGCTTGATTCCACCACTACACCCACCTACAGCATCACTGACAAAATCACACACCTTCAAGAATGGAATCAGCAGGAGCCGCAGCAGCCCAGGCGACGCTGGAGGACAGGGTCCGAGAACAAAGTGACCAGATCCTGCAGATGGGGTCCGCACTGCAGGAGGTGATCACCACCATCCGAGGCTGGGGGACTCCTCCACCGCCATCCTCTCTGCCAGCACCATCGGCAAGTCAGCCCATTCCCGCTCCGGAAGCCAGAGGAGTTCGACTCTCGCTCCCGAGGGCCTACGATGGGACCGCGGCCGGGTGTCAGGGATTCCTTCTCCAGGTGGAGCTTTACCTGGCCACCGTGCACCCGGCGCCTTCGGGACATGAGAGCGTGTCCGCCCTGATCTCCTGCCTTTCCGGGAAGGCGTTGGAATGGGCCAACGCAGAGTGGAGGAGGATCGACGCGGACACCATCACCTACGACGAGTTCTCCCGCCGCTTCAGGGCGGTGTTCGACCATCCCCCGGAGGGGAAAGCGGCGGGGGAGCGTCTGGTCTTCCTCCGGCAGGGGAAGAGGAGTGCCCAGGAGTTCGCCTTAGAATTCCGTACTCTAGCGGCGGATGCAGGGTGGAATGAGCGGGCTCTCAGCGATCACTACAGATGTAGTCTACGCGAGGACGTCCGTAGGGAGCTGGCCTGTAGGGACACCAGCCTCTCGTTCGACCAGTTGGTCGACATGTCCATCAGGCTGGATAACCTGCTAGCTACCCGCGGACGTTCCGAGTGGGGTCCGTCCATTTCACCCTCCAGCGCCTCCGAGCCGTGCCCCATGGAGCTCGGGGGCGCTGGCGCTAGAGAGAGGAGGGGTCGGCTGACGAGGGGGTCCATCTCCTGCACCAACTGTGGTCGGGGAGGACACACCGCGGCTAGGTGCTGGGGATGGCCTCCTAGGGGAGAGGACGACAGGTCCCGCACTGGGGAGTCCTTCCAGGTGAGTAGGTGCCCCACTCACCCAGAGCTCTCTGTTGCACATTTCTGTATACCTGTGCGTTTCCCACAGGTAGCACCTCATTCCCAGCATAAGGCGCTGGTAGATTCAGGCGCGGCTGGGAATTTTGTTGATAAGACGTTTTGTTTAGCCTTAGGGATCCCCCGTCTCCCTGTTGATGTCCCTTTCCCCGTTCATGCCCTAGATAGCCGTCCGTTGGGTGCGGGCTTGATCAGGGAGGTCACTGCGCCACTTAGGATGTGTGCGCAGGGGGTCATCAGGAGATGATTCAGCTATTTCTGATCGACTCGCCTGCGTATCCGGTGGTGCTGGGCATGCCCTGGTTGAGTACCCATAACCCATCTATTTCATGGCAGGAGAGGGCTCTGATGGAGTGGTCTGCCCAGTGTGTGGGTCGATGTTTGGGCGTTTCCGTAGGGGCTACCTCGGTGGAGAGTCCAAACCAGGTGCCCGCATTGCACGTTCCCCCTGAGTATGGGGATTTGGCTATTGCGTTTAGTAAGTCGAGGGCGACGCAGTTGCCGCCCCATAGGCAGGGAGATTGTGCGATAGACCTCCAGGCAGGAGCTGCGCTCCCACGGAGCCATGTGTATCCTCTGTCTCAGGAGGAGAAGAAAGCTATGGAGACTTACATAGACGAATCTCTGAGACAAGGATACACGGCCTTCCACTTCCCCTGCGTCCTCGAGTTTCTTTTTTGTGAAGAAAAAGGATGGTGGGTTACGCCCGTGCATCGATTACCGTGGTCTCAATCAGATCACGGTGAAGTACAGTTATCCACTCCCGCTGATTGCGACCATGACGGAGTCATTGCATGGGGCGCGTTTCTTCACTAAATTAGATCTCAGGAGCGCGTACAACTTGGTGCGCATCAGGGAGGGCGATGAATGGAAGACAGCCTTTAGTACCACCTCGGGCCATTACGAGTATCTTGTCATGCCATACGGGTTGATGAACGCTCCGTCAGTTTTCCAATCATTTGTGGATGAGATCTTCAGGGACATGCAGGGGCAGGGGGTGGTTGTGTACATAGATGACATTCTCGTGTACTCGCCTACCCGAGTCGAGCATGTGGCCCTGGTGCGCAGAGTGTTGCGGAGGCTGGTGGAGCACGACCTATATGTTAAGGCAGAGAAGTGTCTGTTTTTCCAGGAGTCGGTCTCCTTTTTGGGGTATCAGTTGTCTGCGTCAGGGGTGAAGATGGAGGTAGACCGGGTGTCAGCCGTGCGTAATTGGCAAACACCAACCACTGTGAAGGAGGTGCAGCAGTTTTTGGGGTTTGCGAATTACTACCGGAGGTTTATCCGGGGTTTTGGACAGGTGGCAGCTCCCATCACATCTCTTTTGAAGGGGGGTCCGGTGCGTCTGCAGTGGTCTGCCGAGGCGGACAGGGCGTTTGGGAGGCTGAAGGACCTGTTTACCTCGGCTCCGGTGCTGGCGCATCCGGATCCCTCTTTGCCATTTCAGGTAGAGGTGGACGCGTCTGAGGCCGGTATAGGAGCCGTGCTTTCACAACGGTCAGGCGCGCCACCTAAACTCCGCCCCTGTGCTTTTTATTCTAAGAAGCTCAGTCCGGCGGAGCGAAACTATGACGTAGGGGACAGGGAGCTGTTAGCCGTGGTACAGGCCCTAAAGGTGTGGAGGCACTGGCTTGAGGGGGCTCAACACCCTTTCCTCATTTTGACGGACCACCGTAACCTGGAGTACATCCGGGCAGCGAGGAGGCTGAACCCTCGCCAGGCAAGATGGAATATGTTTTTGACCCGGTTTACATTTAAGATCACGTACATCCCTGGGTCACAGAACGGTAAGGCAGATGCGCTGTCTCGGCGGTATGACACGGAGGAGAGGTCCGTGGAGCCCACTCCCATACTGCCGGAGTCGTGTCTGGTGGCACCGGTAGTGTGGGAGGTCGATGCTGAGCTCGAGCGGGCGTTACGCACTGACCCTAGTCCACCTCAATGCCCGGAGGGTCGGAAGTACGTTCCGCTCGAGGTTCTGGATCGATTGATCTATTGGGCTCACACGTCACCCTCCTCTGGACACCCTGGTATCGGCCGGACAGTGCACTGTCTTAGTGCTAAGTACTGGTGGCCCACGTTGGCAAGGGATGTGAGGGTTTATGTTTCCTCCTGCTCGGTGTGCGCCCAGTGTAAGGCGCCTAGACATCTGCCTAGGGGTAAGTTACTACCCCTGCCCGTTCCACAACGACCATGGTCTCACCTCTCGGTGGATTTCCTTACTGACCTTCCTCCTTCACAGGGAAATACCACTATACTGGTCGTTGTGGACCGGTTTTCTAAGGCCTGTCGTCTGCTCCCCATGCCGGGCCTTCCTACTGCCCTGCAAACTGCCGAAGCACTATTCACCCATGTGTTCCGGCACTACGGGGTACCCGAGGATATTGTGTCTGATCGAGGTCCCCAATTTACCTCCAGGGTTTGGAGAGCCTTTATGGAGCGGTTGGGGGTCTCGGTGAGCCTCACCTCGGGTTACCACCCGGAGAGTAATGGGCAGGTGGAACGCGTGAACTAGGATGTGGGTAGGTTTCTTAGAACATACTGCCAGGACCGGCCGGAGGAGTGGGCAAGGTACGTTCCCTGGGCCGAGATGGCCCAGAATTCCCTACGCCACTCCTCCACTAACCTAACCCCCTTTTCAATGTGTGTTAGGTTACCAGCCGGTTCTGGCACCTTGGCAGCAGAGCCAGATCGAGGCTCCTGCGGTGGATGAGTGGGCGCGGCGCTCGGAGGAGACATGGAACGCTGCACACGTCCACCTGCAGCGGGCCCTCCGTCGTCATAAGGCGAGCGCCGATCTCCACCGCAGTGAGGGACCGGTGTACGCACCTGGTGATCGAGTCTGGCTCTCTACCAGAAACCTGCCCCTCCGCCTGCCCTGTCGGAAACTGGGTCGGCGGTTTGTAGGGCCATTTAAAGTCCTGAGAAGGTTGAACGAGATGTGTTACAAGTTACAACTACCTGTTGAATATAAAAGTATTAACCCCTCGTTCCATGTGTCTCTTCTCAGGCCGGTGGTAGCTGGCCCACTCCAAGAAAGTGAGATCAGGGAGACTCCTCCGCCCCCATTGGACATCGAGGGGGCACCGGCGTACTCCGTGAGGTCCATCTTGGATTCGAGACGTCGGATGGGGGGTCTCCAATATCTAGTGGAGTGGGAGGGGTACTGTCCGGAGGAACGGTGCTGGGTGCCGAGGAGAGACATTTTGGACCCGTCTCTCCTGACGGAATTCCATCGTGGGCACCCGACGCACCCTGCTCCGCGTCCTCCTGGTCGTCCCCGAGGCCGGAGTCGGCGCACGTCTGGAGCCGCGCGTCAAGGGGGGGGTACTGTCACGGTTTCGGCCGAGGCTGCCTCTCTTCCTTGTTCGGGCAGGCTTCGGCGTTCGTTGTCTCCGGAATTCTAGCTGCCATCGTTGCATGTTTCTATGTTTTTTTTGCTTTTGTCTGTTTGTTGTGACACCTGTTATCATTTAGGTTAATTAGCGTCCTATAAGTTACTCGTTGTGTTTGTCCAGTGTTGTGTGTGATTGCTTTATTGTCTGTCGTGCGTTACTGGACGTGTCTACTTTATTCGCTCGGTTGAGCTATCTCTCCACAGTGTTGGAGCGTTTTACGCACCTGTGTAGTGCGCCCGTTTGTTTTGTCCGCCTACGTGCGGAGTTTCGCCTTCGGGCCAGTTTGTTCATTTTTTCCCTTGTGGAATTCACTAAAGTCTTTTGGACTGTACTTCGGTGTCCTGCGCTTGATTCCACCACTACACCCACCTACAGCATCACTGACAACGAGCTTGCAGCCCGGGAACTACCGACGGGTCTCGACTCGCTCATCACCTTGACCATTCAGATCGATGGGCGACTACGGGAATGAAGGAAGGAGAGGAAGTCCGGTTCCACCTTGCCTCCGAGGCATCCCGGAAGTCCCCGACGGCTCCATTGCCAAGACAACCCGAGGCTAACCGAGTTCCCCCGAGAGTCTCCGAAGTCTGCTGATTCACCTCTTCACCTATGCAACTAGGCAGAGCTAGGCTGTCTCCAGCCGAACGGCAATACAGGCTTCACACGAAGAGTTGTCTGTATTGCGGGACTACTGGTCAATTTGTGTCCACCTGTCTACTAAAAGACAAGCTCACCGGTAGGAGCGAATACTCTGGTGGGCCATACAGATAACTTTTCCTCTCCCCTTACTCACACCCACTTTCATGCCATCTTGTTGTGGGGGAACCAGTCAAAATCTCTCCGAGTACTCATCGACTCTGGAGCCGATGAGAGCTTTATGGACGCTACCCTGGCGTCCGAGCTGGGCATCCCCACTCAGCCCATCTCCATTCCCATGGACATTAGAGCGCTGGACGGCGCTCTATAGGCCGGGTCACCAACAATTTTAATTTATTTTATTTTTTAATTTATTTCACCTTTATTTAACCAGGTAAGCCAGTTGAGAACAAGTTCTCATTTACAACTGCGACCTGGCCAAGATAAAGCAAAGCAGTGTGATAAAAACAACAACACAGAGTTACATATGGGGTGAACAAATCATAAAGTCAAAAATACAACAGAAAATATATATACAGTGTGTGCGAATGTAGTAAGTTATGGAGGTAAGGCAATAAATAGGCAAAATAGTTACAATTGAGTATTAACACTGGAGTGATAGATGATGTGCAAATAGAGATACTGGGGTGCAAATTAGCAAAATAAATAACAATATGGGGATGAGGTAGTTGGGTGGGCTAATTTCAGAATGGCTGTGTACAGGTGCAGTGATCGGTAAGCTGCTCTGACAACTGATGCTTAAAGTTAGTGAGGGAGATAAGAGTCTCCAGCTTCAGAGATTTTTGCAGTTCGTTCCAGTCATTGGCAGCAGAGAACTGGAAGGAATGGCGGCCAAAGGAGGTGTTGGCTTTGGGGATGACCAGCAGATATACCTGCTGGAGCGCAGACTACGGGTGGGTGTTGCTATGGTGACCAGTGAGCTAAGATAAGACAGGGATTTGCCTAGCAGTGATTTATAGATGACCTGGAGCCAGTGGGTTTGGCAACGAATATGTAGTGAGGGCCAGCCAACAAGAGCGTACAGGTCACAATGGTGGGTAGTATATGGGGCTTTGGTGACAAAACGGATGGCACTGTGATAGACAACATCCAATTTGCTGAGTAGAGTGTTGGAGGCTATTTTGTAAATGACATCGCCAAAGTCAAGGATCGGTAGGATAGTCAGTTTTACGAGGGCATGTTTGGCAGCATGAGTGAAGGAGGCTTTGTTGCGAAATAGGAAGCCGATTCTAGATCTAACTTTTGATTGGAGATGCTTAATGTGAGTCTGGAAGGAGAGTTTACAGTCTAACCAGACACCTAGGTATTTGTAGTTGCCCACAAACTCTAGGTCAGACCCGCCAAGAGTAGTGATTCTAGTTGGGTGGGCGGGTGCAAGCAGTGTTTGGTTGAAGAGCATGCATTTAATTTTACTAGTGTTTAAGAGCAGTTGGAGGCTACGGAAGGAGTGTTGTTTGGCGTTGAAACTCGTTTGGAGGTTTGTTAACACAATGTCCAATGAAGGGCCAGATGTATACAAAATGGTGTCGTCCGCATAGAGGTGGATCCGAGCGTCACCAGCAGCAAGAGCGACATCATTGATATACACAGAGAAGAGAGTCGGCCCGAGATTTGAACCCTGTGGCACCCCATAGAGACGGCCAGAGGTCCAGACAACAGGCCCTCCTATTTGACACATTGAACTCTATCTGAGAAGTAGTTGGTGAACCTGGCGAGGCAGTCATTAGAGAAACCAAGGCTATTTAGTCTGCCAATAAGAATGGTGGTGACAGAGTCGAAAGCCTTGGCCAGGTCGATGAAGACGGCTGCGCAGTACTGTCTTTTATCGATCGCGGTTATAATATCGTTTAGGACCTTGAGCGTGGCTGAGGTGCACCCATGACCAGCTCGCAAACCGGATTGCATAGCGGAGAATGCACAGTGGGATTCAAAATGGTCGGTGATCTGTTTGTTAATTTGGCTTTCAAATACTTTCGAAAGGCAGGGCAGGATGGATATAGGTCTGTAAAAGTTTGGATCTAGAGTGTCACCCCCTTTGAAGAGGAATGTGACCGCGGCAGCTTTCCAATCTCTGGGGATCTCAGACGTTACGAAAGAGAGGTTGAACGGGCTAGTAATAGGGTTTGCGACAATTTCGGCGGCTAATTTTAGAACGAAAGGGTCCAGATTGTCTAGCCCAGCTGATTTGTAGGGGTCCAGATTTTTCAGCTCTTTCAGAACATCAGCTGTCTGAATTTGTGTGAAGGAGAAGCGGGGGGGGCATGGGCAAGTTGCAGCGGAGGGTGCAGAGCTGGTGGCCAGGGTAGTGGTAGCCAGGTGGAAAGCATGGCCAGCCGTAGCAAAATGCTTGTTGAAATTCTCGATTATTGTAGATTTATCTGTGGTGACAGTGTTTCCTAGCCTCAGTGCAGTGGGCAGTTGGGAGGTGGTGCTCTTATTTTCCATGGACTTTACAGTGTCCCAAAACTTTTTGGAGTTAGTGCTACAGGATGCAAATTTCTGTTTGAAAAAGCTAGCCTTTGCTTTCCTAACTGATTATGTATATTGGTTCCTGACTTCCCTGAAAAGTTGCATATCGCGGGGGCTGTTCGATGCTAATGCAGTACGCCACAGGATGTTTTTGTGCTATTCAAGGGCAGTCAAGTCTGAGGAGAACCAGGGGCTATATCTGTTCTTAGTTCTGATTTTTTTTTATGGGGCATGCTTATTTAAGATTGAGAGGAAAGCACTTTTAAAGAACAACCAGGCATCCTCTACTGACGGAATGAGATCAATATCCATCCAGGATACCCGGGCCAGGTCAATTAGAAAGGCCTGCTCGCTAAAGTGTTTTAATGGAGCGTTTGACAGTGATGAGGGGTGGTCGTTTGACCGCGGACCCATTACGGACGCAGGCAATAAGGCAGTGATCGCTGAGATCCTGGTTGAAGACAGCGGAGGTGTATTTAGAGGGTAAATTTGTCAGGAATATCTATGAGGGTGCCCTTGTTTACAGATTTAGGGTTGTACCTGGAAGGTTCGTTGATAATTTGTGTGAGATTGAGGGCATCTAGTTTAGATTGTAGGTTGGCCGGGGTGTTAAGCATATCCCAGTTTAGGTCACCAAGCAGTACGAACTCTGAGGATAGATGGGGGGCAATCAGTTCACATATGGTGTCCAGGGCACAGCTCGGGGCTGAGGGGGGTTTGTAGCAAGCGGCAACAGTGAGAGACTTATTTCTGGAAAGGTGGATTTTTAGAAGTAGAAGCTCAAACTGTTTGGGCACAGACCTGGATAGTACGATAGAGCTCTGCAGGCTATCTCTACAGTAGATTCCAACCCCACCCCCTTTGGCAGTTCTATCGAGACGGAAAATGTTGTAGTTGGGGATGGACATTTCTGAATTTTTGGTGGCCTTCCTAAGCCAGGATTCAGACACTGCTAGAACATCAGGGTTGGCGGAGTGTGCTAACACAGTGAATAACTCAAACTAGGGAGGAGGCTTCGGATGTTAACGTGCAAGAAACCAAGGCTTTTACGGTTACAGAAGTCAACAAATGATAATGCCTGGGGAGTAGGAGTGATACTGAGGGCTACAGGGCCTGGGTTAACCTCTACATCACCAGAGGAACAGCGGAGGAGTAGAATAAGGATACGGCTAAAGGCTTTAAGTACTGGTCTTCTAGTGCGTTAGGGTACAGAGAAAAAAAGGGGCAGATTTCCGGGCGTTGTAGAATAGATTCAGGGCATTATGTACAGACAAGGATATGGAAGGATATGAGTACAGTGGAGGTAAACCTAAGCGTTGGGTAACGATGAAAGAGATAGCATCACTGGAGGCACGATTGAGTCAGTCTCTGCGTGTATGGGGGGTGGGACAAAGGAGCTATCTATGGCAGGTTGAGCTGGGCTGGGTGATCTACAGTGAAATAGTACAACAAGAAATCACAGAAACAGCAATAAGCAAGGCATATTGACATGGGAGAGAGGCATAAAGCAATCACAGGTGTTATTCGAGAGAGCTAAGACAACAGCTGGTAATGGCGACAAAGTTTGGGCTGAGGCTAAACATAAACAGGATGCGGTACGTATAAAGGAACAGTCCAGCAGGCATCAGCTGTATAGCTGAGTTATCATAAGGTCCGGGGAACAGCAATAGGAGTGTTCGGAGGTAGTTTGGGGGCTGCTATAGCACTGGCGTGCAAGAGGCCACGGCTAGCGTGTGCTAGCGGGCCGGGGCTAGCAGATCGATCTTCGTGGTCGACGTCATAACGGGAAGCCTGTTGTAACCACCTCAGACGATTTCGTCGGCAGACCAGTCGTGTTGGATCTGCGAGGCTCCGTGTCAACACTAGGTGGTCCCATCCGGTTGACAGAGAGGTAGATAGCCGGGAGATGGGCCTGGCTCAAGGCTAGCACAAGGCTGATTAGCCAACAACAATGTCCATTTGGTTGCAGCTAGCTAGTTGCGATGATCTGGTGTTAAAGGTCCGGTGATTCAGTGATTCCGGCAGAAAAAAACGATATGTTCTGGGTCGATAACGCGCTGTGCAGACAGTGCAGACTGGCCGATAATAGTCCAGGCTAGAGCTGGCTGGTAGGTAGTGAAGCCAACGAACAATGGTGAAAAACCGCTAACGGTAGCTAATAGCAAGTAGCTAGTTAGCTGGCTACTCCCGTCCGGTAGACAGAGAGGTAGATAGCCGGGATAAGGGCCTGGCTCGAGGCTAGCTCAAGGCTAACTGGTGCTTGCTTCGGGGGCAGTGGTGATTAGCCAAACAGCAACATCCATTCGGTTGCGGCTAGCTAGTTGCGATCCGGTGTTAACCGAATGTTTGTTCCTGACGCTGTCCGCTCCTCGGTCCTGGAGTGGGCACACTCCTCCAGGCTTGCCTGCCACCCGGGCTCCCGTCGGGCCCTGGCCTTTGTGCGACAATGCTTTTGGTGACCTACCATGGTTCCTGACATCTCCGCGTTCGTAGCCGCCTGCACGATCTGTGCGCAGAACAAGACTCCTCGGCAAGCTTCGGCTTGTCTCCTCCAACCTCTGCCTGTTCCTCACCGTCCCTGGTCTCACATATCCCTGGACTTTGTCACGGGTCTTCCCCCGTCTGATGGCAACACCGCCATCCTTACAGTTGTGGACCGGTTTTCCAAGCTGCCCACTTCATTCCTCTTCCCAAGCTACCCTCCGCCAAAGAGACGGCCAAGCTCATGGTGCAGCATGTCTTCTGGATCCATGGAATCCCAGTGGACATGGTCTCCAAGCCAGCAACTAGTATGGGTTGAATACGCCCACAACACCCTTCCCTGCTCTGCCACGGGTCTTTCACCCTTTGAGTGTTCCCTGGGTTATCAGCCCCCGCTCTTCCCGGAGCAAGAGGAAGAGGTCGGCATACCCTCGGCCCAGATGTTTGTCCACCGCTGTCGTCATACCTGGAGGAGAGCTCGGTCGGCTCCTCTCAAGACCACCTCCAGGTATCGAAGACAAGTGTCAGAGGTGTTTGCTATGCCACGTACAACAGTCTTCCGATGTGTTCATACTGTGGCGGGGCAACTCAGGCTGATGTTAAAACAGATAATTACCTTCCCACAGCAAAAGGCCCTTGAAGAAGTAGGAGAAGGCTGTGGGGGTCACTGATTGATCCCACATCAGGATCAAGCCTCCCAGGGAGCCTGAGCACCAGTCCTACATGAACAGAAAGCTGTTCCCCTCGATGCAGCTGCAGGCCATCTGCGACACCAAGGGAAGGCTCCTGGATGTCTTTGTGGATATCCAGGCTCTGCCCACGGCTCCCGCATCCTTAAGAACAGCCCAATCTACAACGGTAGTTTCTACCCACCACTTCTTGTGGGGAGATGGCGGATACCTGTGTATAGAGGAGCCCATCTGCCTCATCACACCGTACCGGGAACCTGTGCGAGGAAGAGTAAGATTAACAATTGTCATACTGGGGCTCACAACATCATCGAGTATACCTTCGGGATGATGAAAACAAGGTGGAGGTGTGTCTTCGTTTCAGCCCTGGAGGCCAACATGTCAGGGAGAGACTGGCAGTTCAGGTCTCTGGTCTAGACGCAGAGGAAGTCCCGAGGTCCTGCAGAATCATATTTATTACGCAGCATCAATAAAAATGACATTACTGCAATGGTGTTGGCAGTTGGAGAAATACATGCTCTGTCATATGAACTGCCCGTAACCCACACACTGTCTCCCCCTCGGCACTAGATAGGCTAGACAACTGAATGAACCACCATATCAGTTGCAATTTATATGTACTTATCGTAATGTTGCTGTTCTATTGTGTCCCTTGCTAGACTGTTTGATTATCCTGTCCAATATCATTGGTACTAAAACAAATTCCTTCATCGACAAAGTATTAATTAAATAATGCAACGTCTAACTGAACCACAACTTCACACCTTAATATACCTAAATTACTAAAATAATTTAGGTAATAAATACAATTATTTTATTTATTGGCTAGCAGCTTTTCGATCAAGACAGCAAACAGTGCAAGAAAGGACTGGTTCCTTAGCGCTGCAGCATCCTCCCTTGCAGCTTCCCTCTCTTCTGCTACCTTACTAGTCTTTCCCTCTTTTTCTGCAGCTGTCCTCTGTCTGTCCCGCTCACTCTCTTCTCTCTTTTCCTCCCTCTCCTCTTCCTTCACTGCCTGGTCCCTCAGAAACC
The DNA here is from genome assembly GCF_020615455.1 of Coregonus clupeaformis. Lineage (NCBI taxonomy): Eukaryota > Metazoa > Chordata > Actinopteri > Salmoniformes > Salmonidae > Coregonus > Coregonus clupeaformis. Next base: position 53,796,821 of record NC_059211.1, on the reverse strand, counting down.
AGAGGATGTCGCTGCTCTTCCTCTGACCCTGGCTTGTTGCCTGAGGCTCAGGGACAGAGGATGTGGAGAGCACTGTTGAACCATCCCTGGATGAGGCAACCAGGACAGGAGGTATCATATTATGCTTCTGCCCCAGTACCTTATCTATAAGGGCATACCATGGCCATTATTCAGCAGTGTCCTCCCCCCTCTGTCCCTGAGCCCATTGGCGGTGCCTTCACCTCCTATCAACACAGCACATGGTGTAGATCTATTAATAAGCTATTACCAATTATCTGGTGTTTTGGTTGATAAATTATGTATATCTACTACAATACGACAACTGTATTTTGGCCCCCATAGAACCAAGAACACAATACATTAACTGTTAACCACAAGACAACAGGACAATACCTTGTATATAGTCTTCAGGTTCTCTCCAAAAAATGTGGCCCTGGGTCCAGTGATCTTTCCTACCAGCCCCAAGTCCTTCAAGAAGATCCTGTCAATGGATACACATAGTAGGAAAAGCATATGCTTTACACATGAACATGATCACAATAAATTAATAGCAAGCTGTTAAAACATAAAACTATCTACATCAAAGCTTTACTGTCATGTTACTCACGACCAGGCAGACTTGGAAGCATTTTGTTTCCCGGTAAAAAGCCTCCCGTGCTGCCCTCGCCAATGAATGAGGCTTTTAATGTCCTGCTTGGTCCCTGAAACAACCAATGTTACCTACCAAATATACATTCCCCTATCCATCTGTGTAGCTACTGTAGCTACTAGCTAGCTACTGTAACGTTAGCTAGCTAGCAAATAACAATAACGTTAACTTAGACTAGAAAATTACCGTTAGCTAGATAGCTTAGCTATATCAGTGAGTAAGGTATCTTGGACAAAATTAAGCTAGCTAACATTAGCTAACTTAGCTAGCTAATTTAGCTAGCTACCTGAGTAAACATTATCATACAGTGGGGAAAAAAAGTATTTAGTCAGCCACCAATTGTGTAAGTTCTCCCACTTAAAAAGATGAGAGAGGCCTGTAATTTTCATCATAGGTACACGTCAACTATGACAGACAAATTGAGGAAAAAAAATCCAGTAAATCACATTGTAGGATTTTTAATGAATTTATTTGCAAATTATGGTGGAAAATAAGTATTTGGTTACCTACAAACAAGCAAGATTTCTGGCTCTCACAGACCTGTAACTTCTTCTTTAAGAGGCTCCTCTGTCCTCCACTCGTTACCTGTATTAATGGCACCTGATTGAACTTGTTATCAGTATAAAAGACACCTGTCCACAACCTCAAACAGTCACACTCCAAACTCCACTATGGCCATGACCAAAGAGCTGTCAAAGGACACCAGAAACAAAATTGTAGACCTGCACCAGGCTGAGAAGACTGAATCTGCAATAGGTAAGCAGCTTGGTTTGAAGAAATCAACTGTGGGAGCAATTATTAGGAAATGGAAGACATACAAGACCACTGATAATCTCCCTCGATCTGGGGCTCCACGCAAGATCTCACCCCGTGGGGTCAAAATGATCACAAGAACGGTGAGCAAAAATCCCAGAACCACAGGGGGGACCTAGTGAATGACCTGCAGAGAGCTGGGACCAAAGTAACAAAGCCTACCATCAGTAACACACTACGCCGCCAGGGACTCAAATCCTGCAATGCCAGACGTGTCCCCCTGCTTAAGCCAGTACATGTCCAGGCCCGTCTGAAGTTTGCTAGAGTGCATTTGGATTATCCAGAAGAGGATTGGGAGAATGTCATATGGTCAGATGAAACCAAAATAGAACTTTTTTGGTAAAAACTCAACTCGTCGTGTTTGGAGGACAAAGAATGCTGAGTTGCATCCAAAGAACACCATACCTACTGTGAAGCATGGGGGTGGAAACATCATGCTTTGGGGCTGTTTTTCTGCAAAGGGACCAGGACGACTGATCTGTGTAAAGGAAAGAATGAATAGGGCCATGTATCGTGAGATTTTGAGTGAAAACCTCCTTCCATCAGCAAGGGCATTGAAGATGAAACGTGGCTGGGTCTTTCAGCATGACAATGATCCCAAACACACCGCCCGGACAACGAAGGAGTGGCTTCGTAAGAAGCATTTCAAGGTCCTGGAGTGGCCTAGCCAGTCTCCAGATCTCAACCCCATAGAAAATCTTTGGAGAGAGTTGAAAGTCCGTGTTGCCCAGCGACAGCCCCAAAACATCACTGCTCTAGAGGAGATCTGCATGGAGGAATGGGCCAAAATACCAGCAACAGTGTGTGAAAACCTTGTGAAGACTTACAGAAAACGTTTGACCTGTGTCATTGCCAACAAAGGGTATATAACAAAGTATTGAGAAACGTTTGTTATTGACCAAATAATTTATTTTCCACCATAATTTGCAAATAAATTCATTAAAAATCCTACAATGTGATTTTCTGGAATTTCTTTTTCTCATTTTGTCTGTCATAGTTGACGTGTACCTATGATGAAAATTACAGGCCTCTCTCATCTTTTTAAGTGGGAGAACTTGCACAATTGGTGGCTGACTAAATACTTTTTTTCCCCACTGTATTTGTGTTTACTGATCAAAATCTGAAACTAACTTTATATATATAAAAGCTAGCTACTTACACATGGAGGTAAACTTGGCTGCTTGTTCTGCCATGATGAATGATGACTGACGTGACGACCAATTGAAAAAAATATTATTCGGTCGTTGTGCGAAAATCAAACATGAATTCTGTGAACAAAGGACCTGAAAAACATTTACATTTACATTTTAGTCATTTAGCAGACGCTCTTATCCAAAGCGACTTACAGTTAGTGCATTCATCTTAAAATAGCTAGGTGGGACAACTACATACAGTATCAAAGTCATAGTAAGTACACTTTTCCTCAATAAAGTAGTTATCAGCAAAGTCAGAGATCCAGGCTCTGTCGTAGCCGGCCGCGACCGGGAGACCCATGGGGCGGCGCACAATTGGCCGTCCAGGGTAGGGGAGGGAATGGCCGGCAGGGATGTAGCTCAGTTGGTAGAGCATGGTGTTTGCAACGCCAGGGTTGTGGGTTCGTTTCCCATGGGGGGCCAGTATAAAAAATTTAAATAATAAAATGTATGCACTCACTAACTGTAAGTCGCTCTGGACAAGAGCGCCTGCTAAATGACTAAAATGTAAATGTAATAGAAAGGTGGGGGGAGCGGGGTCACATGGGAGAACTTGGGAAGGTTGAAAACCAGGTGGGCTGCAGCATTCTGGATAAGTTGCAGGGGTTTGATGGCACACACGGGGAGCCCAGCCAACAGTGAGTTGCAGTAATCCAGACAGGAGATGACAAGTGCCTGGATTAGGACCTGCGTCGCTTCCTGTGTGAAGTAGGGTTGTACTCTCCGGATGTTGTGGATTATGAATCTGCAGGAGCGAGTCTCTGCTTTGATGTGTGTGAAGAATGACAGGGTGTTGTCCAGGGTCACACCAAGGTTCTTTGCACTCTGGGAGGGCGACACTGGGGTTGTCAACCGTGATGGAGAGGTGTCGAAGGCAGCGGATAGATCTAGGAGGATGAGAACAGATCTAGGAGGATGCATGCTTTGTTTTCCAGACCTCCCAAGTACACTTATAGAACTTCAGGTAAACGCAGTACATACTTGCCATTTCACATTCTTATGTTTGGAATTGCACTTGAAAAATGACAGTTGACATCCGTACTCACTATACGCTCTAGATAGAACACAAGTTCGCATTTTAAAACACAGCCATGGTTTCCATGTGTTTGATACCATTCCATTCACTCCATAAAACAATCCCATCAAAATCTGTCAGTTTAAGATAAACATATCTATTGAAAGGGGAGACCCTCACGAACACGATGGTGTTCTCCGTTTTGCTCTACGACCCCCACAAGTGTCACGGGACTCGTCTAAAGGCAATCCGTACAAATTAATGGAAGTATGGAGGTAGTTTTGTGCCAACAAAAATATTTACAGTACCAGTCAAACTTTGGACACACCTACTCATTCAGTGGTTTTCCTTTATTTTTACTATTTTCTACATTGAATAATAATAGCGAAGACATTAAAACTATGAAATAACACATATGGAATCATGCGACCGGGAGACCCATGGGGCGGCGCACAATTGGCCCAGTGTCGTCCAGGGTAGGGGAGGGAATGGCCGGCAGGGATGTAGCTCAGTTGGTAGAGCATGGTGTTTTTTAACGCCAAGGTGGTGGGTTCGATTCCTACGGGGGGCCAGTATGAAAAATAAAAAAAATAAAAAATAAAATCATGTATGCACTCACTAACTGTAAGTCGCTCTGGATAAGAGCGTCTGCTAAATGAGTAAAATTTAAATGTATATGTAGTAACCAAAAAATTGTCAAACAAATCAAAATATATTTTATATTTGAGATTCTTCAAAGTATCCACTCTTTGCCTTGATGACAGCTTTGCACCGTTTTAGCATTCTCTTAACCAGCTTGGAATGCTTTTCCAACAGTCTTGAAGGAGTTCCTACGTATGCTGAGCACTTGTTGGCTGCTTTTCCTTCACTTTGCGGTCCAACTCATCCCAAACCATCTCAATTGGGTTGAGGTCGGGTGATTGTGGAGGCCAGGTCATCTGATGCAACACTCCATCACTCTCCTTCTTGGTCAAATGGAACTATCATTTGAAAAACAAATGATAGTTCCACTAAGCGCAAACCACTGCAGAATGCTGTGGTAGCCATGCTGGTTAAGTGTGCCTTAAATTATAAATAAATCACAGACAGTGTCACCAGCAAAGCACCCCCCACACCATCACACCTCCTCCTCCATGCTTCACGGTGGGAACCACACATGCGGAGATCATCCGTTCAACTACTCTGCGTCTCACAAAGACACGGCGGTTGGAACCCAAAATCTCAAATTTGGACTCATCAGACCAAAGGACAGATTTCCACCGGTCTAATGTCCGTTGCTTGTGTTTCTTAGCCCAAGCAAGTCTCTTCTTCTTATTGGTGTCCTTTAGTAGTGGTTTCTTTGCAGCAAGTCGACCATGAAGGCCTGATTCACTCAGTCTCCTCTGAACAGTTGATGTTGAGATGTGTCTGTTACTTGAACTTTGTAAAGCATTTATTTGGACTGCAATTTCTGAGGCTGGTAACTCTAATGAACTTATCCTCTGCAGCAGAAGTACCTCTGGGTCTTCCTTTCCTGTGGCGGTCCTCATGAGAGCCAGTTTCATCATAGCGCTTGATGGTTTTTGCGACTGCACTTGAAAAAACTTTAAACGTTTTCTTATTTAATTTTCCGGATTGACTGACCTTAACGTCTTAAAGTAATGATGGGACTGTCGTTTCTCTATGCTTATTTGAGCTGTTCTTCCCATAATATGGACTTGGTCTTTTGCCGAATAGGGCTATCTTCTGTATACCCCCCCCCCCCAACTTGTCACAACACAACTAATTGGCGCAAATGCATTAAGAAGGAAAGAAATTCCACAAATTAACTTTTAAGAAGGCACACCTGTTAATTGAAATGCATTCCAGGTGCATTCCACCTCATGAAGCTGGTTGAGAGAATACCAAGAGTGTGCAAAGCTGTCATCAAGTCAAGGGGTGGCTATTTGAAGAATCTCAAATATAAAATATATTTGTATTAATTTAACACTTTTTTGGTTACTACATGATTCCACATGTGTTATTTCATAGTTTTGATGTCTTCACTATTATTCTACAATGTAAAAAATTATAAAAATAAAGAAAAACCCTTGAATCCCATGTATATATATATATATATATATACTGTATATACTTCCTGAGCTTTCTTATATCTCCTAGATAAAGGACAGACACTTCAAACCTTATTCCTTCTGATTTATTTTTTGACTGTCTCTTTTGCCATTTATGAATGTGTTATTCAATGCATTTCAATGGCTTAGATGCATTCAATGCTTTTCTCTCCCCTTGAATAACATCAAAATATTCTAATATATATATATACTAATTTTTGATAGTAATAAAAAAGTACATATTTGGCAAATTATACTATACCCATCCTTCCAGGCCAGTGTTTGTGTGTGTGTGTGTGCATGTATTTCATGTCTGTTGGTAGAGGAATATGGCTGTACAAGCAGTCTATGTGTGTTGATACTGTAGAGAAATTTGGCTGTAAAAGTGTCTGTGTTTTGGCTGACTTACAGGTCATCATGCATTATACATGTGTAGTCTTTGAGCTATGCATAAAAGCCAGATGTTATTTTTATCAGTGGGGTCCTGTGTGGTAAACATGCTGGAACGAGATGCTGAAAAAAACAAAAAAACAACACCAGAAATGCTTTCTGTTATTCTGTTATCAATAAGAGCCATTTTGGAACAAACAACAAAAGGACTGATTGTGTTTCTTAACGGCATGAGCCCCAAAACTGGTGCTTCCCACTTTTGTTGTATTACTTGGCTCCAAACCAAACACACAAGACTGCTCTCTCTATCTCTCTCTCTCTCGCTCTCTCTCGCTCTCTCTCTCTCGCTCTCTCTCTCTCTCTCTCTCTCTCTCTCTCTCTCTCTCTCTCTCTCTCTCTCTCTCTCTCTCTCTCTCTCTCTCTCTCCCTCTCTCTCTCTCTCTCTCTCATCGTCTCGCTAAATCTCTCCCTCCCTGCAGCAGGTCAATGAGGGAAGTGTTGCCGTATGTGTGTATTGTGTACAGTGTGTGCTTCTCAAGCAATAAAGCTTTGGTGAGGTGACAGAGATTTCTCCCAGGGCCAAACAAACAGCTGTGACATATGGATAGGATTGGTCTCAGCACATCTCAGCGTGTCTCACCATGTCTCACCAGGCCTCAGCCATACACAGTGGATTAAAAGAAAAATATAGAAAGAGAGAGAGCCCTTGTAGATTTAGTATCTCAATTGTTGCTTGTTTGTTTGTTTTCTTTTTTGTGTATTTTCCATGTATATATAGCAGGGATCATCAACTAGATTCAGCCGCGGGCTGAATTTTACTTGAGCGAATGGACAGGGGGCCGGAACATGATTACAAATAATTTGTAGATGGCAAAATGACTGCAAGAAGCCCAAACAGATATAATATTTGACTAAAACATAATAATTTGAAACCTTGCTTACATTTGAATATGGTCAAATAGCGATTACAGCCTTAAGTCTTCTTGGGTATGACGCTACAAGCTTGGCACACCTGTATTTGGGGAGTTTCTCAAATTCTTCTCTGCAGATCCTCTCAATCTCTGTCAGGTTGGATGGGCATATGCTCAATGGGTGACATGTCTGATGAGTATGCAGGCCATGGAACAACTGGGACATTTCAGCTTCCAGGAATCGTGTACAGATGCTTGCGTGATGGCAGCGGATGAATGGCAATACAATGTGCCTCAGGATTTCGTCACGGTATCTCTGCACATTCAAATTTCCATCGATAAAATTCAATTGTTTTTGTTGTCCGTAGCTTATGCCTGCACATACCATAACCCCACCGCCACCATGGGGCACTTTGTTCACAACGTTGACATCAGCAAACCGCTCGCCCACACAACGCCATACACTGCCTGCCATCTGCCCAGTACAGTTGAAACCGTGATTCATCCGTAAAGAGCACACTTCTCCAGCGTGCCATTACACTTCTCCAGCGTGACAGTGGCCATCGAAGGTGAGCATTTGCCCACTGAAGTCGGTTACGACGCCGAACTGCAGTCAGGTCAAGATCCTGGTGAGGACGAGGAGCACACAGATGAGCTTCCTTGAGACTGTTTATGACAGTTTGTGCAGAAATTCTTCGGTTGTGCAAACCCACAGTTTCATCAGCTGTCCGGGTGGCTGGTCTCAGATGATCCCTTAGGTGAAGAAGCCGGATGTGGAGGTCCTGGGCTGGCATGGTTACACGTGGTCTGTAGTTGTGAGGCCGGAATAATGTACTACCAAATTCTCTAAAACAACATTGGAGGCGACTTATGGTAGAGAAATTAACATTCAATTATCTGGCAACAGCTCTGGTGGACATTCCTTCAGTCAGCATGCCAATTGCACGCTCCCTCAAACCTTGAGACATCTGTGGCATTGTGTTATGTGACAAAATTGGAGTGGCCTTTTATTGTCCCCAACACACGCACCTGTATAATGATCATGCCGTTTAATCAGCTTCTTGATATGTCACACCCGTCAGATGGATGGATTATATTAGCAAAGGAGAAATGTTCACTAACATGGATGTAAACAAATCTGTATACAAAATTGGAGAGAAATACGCTTTTTGTGTGTCTGGAAAATTTCTGGGATCTTTTATTTTAGCTCATGAAACATGGGACCAACACTTTACATGTCGTTGCGTTTATATTTTTGTTCAGTATATATTTAGTCCAGCCTGCTCTCCTATAGATACTCCATGGGAGAATAGATACTCCATTGAAAGAGAGAGAGACAGAGAGAATGAACAAGAGAGACAGAGACGGAGATGAAGATGTAGATGGAGACAGAGAGAATATGGTACTGAGGGGTGTCAAACTACAGTGCTGCAGTGCAGTGGGGGGCAGCCATGTAGACCAACCCCTTGGCTTCCATCACACACGGCTCTGCTGGGCTCAGCTGCCACTCGGGAGTTAGATAGAAACCTGATAAATAAATCAACTTAGAGGCCTGCTGAGGTTTCAGGGCCTCTACATTCCTCTTCATGAACCAACCAACGCCAGCCAGGCAGAGAGAGAGAAGACTCCTTCACGCTTCTCAGTCCCAGTAGGCATCGAGGACCAAAGACACCACACTCTGTGATTCTTTCAAAAATTAAATATATTCACTTATCTGAGGGCCCGGGCTCAAGATCCTCATCATTTTCTTTAACTGTCCAAGATAAAAGTCCCAGGACTTTCCTCCTATTGGCCTTCAGCCTCTTCGAACACTCATACTTAATGATTTGAGGGTCTTTTAAGAACTTACTCTGGGACAACACTTTCTGAACTGGCCCTTTTATGTGGAGATGAGTAGAAAAGGGATATCTGAAAACATCAGGGAGCTTCAAATTACCCCAACTTTACAGAGAGCCAGACACAGTTATTAGGGCTTAATTAAACACGACTGACTTTCCTCCAACAGTCCTTCTTTTTAATCCACTCTGAAAAGTTTTATTTGTGCAGTTATTTATATATTACAGCCCAAAGTACCAGAATTTTTCTCCAATTCCGTCTGGTTTCCTTTTTTCATATAGCAACTTTCAAATGGAGGCATTAGACAGCAGGGAAGCTAGTGACAAGTGGTATACATCACAGTGCAGTGCTGTTGTGTGTTGGGATGTAGAGAGAGAGGTGAGGGGATGTCGCTGTGTGTTTACTGTGTGTTTGCTTGATTGGTCTCACCCCAACATATTCACTATCTCCTGTTTCATCTCCTTTGGCTCAGAAGCTCAAATTAAACATTTCAGTTGGTGGATCTTAAAATCTTCTATGATCAAAACACCTTGAGGAACAAAACCAGGTGTGGAGGTAGAGGAGGAGAGGAGGGGGGTATATGGAGAAAATGAATGCTTTCTGTCTCTGTTACAAACCTAATGGTCTGTTTACCTAACTACCAACCCCTCTCCAACACACAAACACACAACATTTTCTCTCAAGGCATCTTTAAATATATTTGACTGTAGGAAATGTTTTATTTTCCTATCACTTCTTTCTCATTCCATTTGTTGTTCTTAGTGTCTGGCTGTTCAATTTGCAGCAGTTTGGTAAGACAGTGTTGCAGGCTACATCCCAAACGGCACCCTATTCCCTACATGGGTCAAAAGTAGTGCACTACATAGGGAATAGGGTTCATTTGGGACATAGACCCAGTCTAGTACATAGCCTGGATGGAAGATGATGTGTCTTTAGGCACATTACTCACTCCCTGACGGGGGCTCGTATACGGAGGTGACAGCATCGGCTTCCAGCATCTTTCTTCCTTTGTGGTTCAGATAAGTATGTAAGTATTGTGAAACACCCTTGTGATTAAAATCTCTGTCTAATATTTCTATCAAGATTTATATTAAGAAACAGACAGGCTGGGAGAGAAGTACTGCCATAACATAGCAGCAAGCAGACAGACAAGACAGGCAAATACATCTTAGCTGGCTGAGAAATAAGATACCTACCATCCAAAGGAATAGAGAAGCAGGTTATTTAAAATATTTAAAACAAGATGTTTGGTATTGTTTGTCGTGGTTGTCTATTGTTTGGTGATTACATTTACTGGCACAGTTTGCATTGTTATACATTTGCAAGAGAAGGATGCTGCCAAATACTCAGCGACACAACGTAGGTGGGTGTGTGTGGACACATCTGGTGTGAAACCACGGACGTCACTCTGAGGGAACGGGAGGAAGTGACACGCGAGGATCATCCCTGCCACGCCGTCGCTGACAGCGCCATCCGTACCAGCTTATCATTTCACTGTGTCTGCGTTATATTTCACAGGCAGACAACACACACACACATCCACAACAATAACCTGCATCGGCCTGTCATTTCCTAAGCATCTGATAATGGTGTTTCTACCACACAATTATCTAGTCTGAGTGTGGAAACAAGAGCAGACTTATTCTTCTCCCTCTACGTTAACTATTTCATATTCTCACTCGTATGTGTCTGCAACAAAAGAGTAAATTACATTTTCCTGGGCAGTCTCTCGCTCTCTCCTCTACCTCTCTCTCCCTCTCCTCCCTTCTTCTCTCCCTCTTTCTCTCCCTCCCCCTCTCTCTCTACCAGAAGCTTAATTAACCCGAGGTTAGCTGACACCAGTGTGGTGGTTGTCTGACACTGTTCCAAGGTCCCATTATCACAGAGGTCAGCCACCTAATCTGGAGAAGCTTCTCTTCTCTGCTATTCATTAATGTATTATTAACAAGCTACAGTGTAACGCAGGGAGATGGCCCTCCACTGGGGATAACAGGGCCTAATAGGGAGGGCCAGAGAGCTCTGTACGAGGGGATGAGGAGAGAAGGCAGATGAGAGGTTGGGGGGCACTGACGTTCACCCCTCATCAACCCTTACATGGTGAACTAGTCTCCTCTTTAAAAAAATGTTTTATTGCATATTTGGAATGTTAAAAGGGATAATTGGGGGACATGCTTAGATTACTGGATGAAAACAGAGTTATTTTAAAGATAATGTAAATGTCATTTCTATTCCGAAAAGCATACTGAATTTTTACTGTACTTAGAAATATTGTCTGAAAGTGTAGAAATTACATTAATTTAGTTTTATTCGTTCAGCGATTAGACAAAGCAAATCCTCATTAGCAAGGTTTCCATTCAATTTGCGACAGATTTTCATGTGAATATTCTAAAATCTGCATAAATCAAAATGTGCATTTTCCCACCAGATACGTGTTTTCATCAAACTTACTTTTTGCAGATGAACGGCTGTGTGATGACGTGGTGGACATAAAAATGTACTTTACCGTTAAATTCCCATGTACCAAATAAAATAAACAAATTAAATAGGTTTCCACCGCATTTTCAACTCTACCGATGGTTGTCACATTGTATTGCAAATGTGCCCACTCTGATCTTGGCTCATGCACTCTAGTCAACAGCTAGCAGATAGCCTAAAGTGCGGGTAGGCTACCTACATTATGAGATTATTATGGATAAGAACTATATTATTTGTATTTGTCAAACGGCAGCAAAGCATCGATCATCATGTCACCAGAATAAGATCCTCGATATTTATTGGAAAGGAGAATCAAGCTCATCACCTTGCACATTCACCACCCTGTGAACTTCATCATAATTTATTTCATCTTTAGCCTAAGAAACTGCATGCTTTCCCGAGGAGTCGTAGTGAGAAGACCACACTACATGGCATTGCGTGACTCCAAGTTTACTTCAATATGATGGTTATTATATCAATATTTGCTCATAAAGGCATTTCCACCACCATTTCTCGCATAACTAATTTTACCGACATAAAAATATCCCACCATGTCAAATGAACAAATTGTCGGTTGCCATTTATACAATTGTACCGGCATTTCAAGTTTCCATCAGCCCAGGTAAATCATCCGCATGAAATGGTTGGATGGAAACATGGTTATTCTAACTAAAATATCATCCTCACAGACAATGGACCTTTATTTTTAGTAATCATCTCTTTTCCAATTTACATTTTCATTCTCAGTAATTCTCTGACAAGGTTGTTCTCTCACTTGACCTCTACTGAAGTATAGTCAGTAGCGATGCGTGGGTAAAATCCCTGAGGAAGTCAAGCCTCCCCCCAAAAAAGCCATATTACAACTTACAATGTATGTGTTGTCATAATTGCCTAGTTTGCTCTATAACCTGTTAGTTCATATGCCTTGCCACCGTGATATATAGGCCTAAGGCCGAGACAGTAAGAAGACACAGTGGCAGAATAAATTCAACTACACCTTTGTTTCATTACAAAACCGGAGCGCAACCTCTTTCCGACATTTTCGGACTACTAAACAAATATTGATTTAGAACCACAGAGAGTTACCACAAGTCGCAAAGAAAACAGGAGTTGCCTCCACTATTCCAGCAACATTTAAACTTTAACATCATCTAATCAACTATGTTTTGTCTAATACAGTGACAACTAAAAGATACCCAAAACGATTTAGTCCAATCAACGTAAACTAAATATGATGTGGCTGTCCATTGTACTGATTTCTGTTTGTGTGTGTGGTGTGTGTGTGTACGTGCGTGTGTGCGTGCGTGCAAGTAGAAACAAACATGTTGACTCACCCTACTAAAAGCCAATGCCATCTTCCTCTTTCATGTTGCCTAAACGGTCTATGACTCTGTCATACAGTACACACTTTTAGTTTTGGTTGTCCTGGGCTACCTGGCTAAAATGCTTTCTCGCTAGCCTAACTAGTTAACATTAGCATACTACATTTAGCTACATGTTGAACTTCCATCCTCTCAGGCCAGGGGCACAATGTATGAATTTATGGTTGGATCATAATCATTGGCCAGTACGGAGAATTAAGTAATACCACAAGTCCAAATCCCTATCTCAAATCAAATCAAATCAAATCAAATTTTATTGGCCACATGCGCCGAATACAACAGGTGCAGACATTACAGTGAAATGCTTACTTACAGCCCTTAACCAACAGTGCATTTCTTTTTAACAAAAAAAGTGAAAATAAAACAACAACAAAAAAAGTGTTGAGAAAAAAAGAGCAGAAGTAAAATAAAATAACAGTAGGGAGGCTACATACACAGGGGGGTACCGGTGCAGAGTCAATGTGCGGGGGCAATAGGAAAGGGACGATTTTAGCTAGCTAGCTAGCCAAAACCGGATGACAACGACACTACGAGATGCAACAATTTAAGTATTTTTCTGTCAATTACATTTGGCTTCTGATGTGATTGGTCTGAAGCCAACTCCAAACTGTCTTCCCTTGACACTTTTTTTTGGTGTGCCACGACCATTCACAGCTGAGCTCGCTCAGTTTTGCTCAACGCTGATTGGCTATTATTTTATTTATTTTATATCAAGGGAGGCCAAAATTCTCGCTGGCTTCCCTTGCATTCAATGCTATGGGCGGTAACAATGTAATACTCTTTTTGACCAGACAGCATCAGATAGATACGTTACACATACTGAGACAGAGGGGCGCTTTTACGTTTGCTCAGATGCTTTCTCTTGTGAGATGCATTCAGCCTTTTGCGAATTGAAGAAAACAGATAAAACACAGAGAGACGAAAGCAAAATTATTTAGTATGTTTTTTTTGTTGTTGTTTTTTTGTAAATGTATTGGGGAAGCCTGGCTTCCCTTGGCACCCATGAATACACGTCACTGAGTATAGTGTCTGGTTTTTTCCTGGTACCTCCTCCCTCTTGCTATACTTATTACCTATTTTTCTCCCCTCTCTCACCCCACCCCCTCTCTCTTTTTTTCTCGCTGGCTCTCTCTTCCTCTTTCTCTCTCTCTCTCTCTCTCTCTCTCTCTCTCTTGTCTTCACTCTCTCTCAATCTCCCTCACCCCCCCCTCTCTCTATCGCCTCTCTCGGTCTCTCTCGTCTCTCCCCACTCTCTCTCTCTCTCTCTCTCTCTCTCTCTCTCTCTCTCTCTCTCTCTCTCTCTCTCTCTCTCTCTCTCTCTCTCTCTCTCTCGTCTTCACTCTTTCTCAATCTCCCTCACCCCTCCTCTCTCTCGTTCGCCTCTCTCGGTCGCTCTTGTCTATCCCCTCTCCCCCACTCTCTCTCTCTCTCTCTCTCTAGCTCTCGTCTTCACTCTCCATCTCTCTCACCCCCATTCTCTCTCTCCTCTTCACAGTCCTTCTCTTCTCTCTAATTGACTTCATGCCTGATCATGTTGAGGATCTGTCTGGTTTCCACCTGCTCCGCCCCTCTTCACAAACTAACACCGTATTCTCTCTCTTCTCTCACTCACTCTCTCTCTCTCTCTCTCTCTCTCTCTCTCTCTCTCTCTCTCTCTCTCTCTTTCTCAAACTAACACTGTATTCTCCTGTGTTCTCACGCTATTAACACAAAGCACACCCACATGCTGCTGGCTGTTATTAGACCAGCTAGGGGATGATGCTATAAACTCATTTTCAACTCAATTTAACCTGTTTCACCTCCAGTGAGGAAGAGATGATTCCACCCTCCTCCTCCTTACAATTACATTACAATTAAAGGGGAAATTCACTCTAGGGGAATTTGGCCTTGTTTTCATCATGACCAAGGCATTTCTAGGTCAGTGAGATGTGTTTCACACATGATTGCCCAGGAGGAAGGCAGGTCTGGGCTTTGCATGCTGAATGATACACCCTGTGACGGCTTCCGGTGTATTGATTTGGTGGCGAGATCTGGAAATAAATGTAGTCCTGCTTTGTGGCATTTTGCGAAAGCGCTACGTAATACAGATTTTTGTTTTGTGCGTATAGATATGGTTGTCCTTGTTTGATAGAGCCATTGGATGTCTTTCAGCGATCTTCCTATCAGCGGATTCATTGCTAGATATGCAAGCTGACACATTTTCTCCAGTCTCTGAAAGACTGTTGGGTGTTGCTTTGTGCTCTGGCCCCGTCTCTAACCCCAAGGCAGGCTTTTTCGAAAGGGAGGCAGACACTAACATCACAATCCTTTGGGCAAAACTGAAAGAACTGACCAGACTACAATGGCTTCAAGTGGCTCCTCTCATCAACACAAATTCGACGATGGAGCATTTTTTTTTTGCTACATGGTGACATTCAAACATACATGTCTCAACCGGAATATATCGAAGAAGATTTTAAACAAAGAGTTGGATTTGGCTAGAAGCTCAACTACAGCCGATGCCAGCACCAAGAGGGCAGATGACAAATACGGTGGCTAGCTAAGTAAGTTATTTTTACTGCAAGCCACCTAGCTAGCTAGCTAACTTTAGTTTATCTATTGAAACAAATATTGTGTATTGCTGGCTAACATATGACTGTGTTACAGCAGGGGGAAATCAAATTATTTTTCAGTTTACTAACTTAGGTTGCTAAGTAGGTAGCTACAGTAGCTAGCTAGTCTAGCTAACTAAGTTAGCTAAACAACTACAGGTAGCCATATCTATGACACAAAATAGAAGAGGTTTTACAACCAAGCAATATGGAATTGTTTAAAGAAGGTCATAGATTAAACATTTTATTTGACCTTACTGCTATTAGACCATACAAACACATTGAATGACAGATTCACTACATGGAACAACATATAGCTCCCCCAAAAAAATCTAAAGGAAGTTTGTTCTGGAGTGTCTGTCCTATATTTAAGAAAGAGCAATTAACATTTTTTAAATTTATTTACCCCTTATTTTTGGCACTCCATATATACTTCCATTAATTTTTTTAACTGGTACCGGGGGACCTTCAGAAGAGTCTTGTGAGGCCTGTGGGCATTCTTTGTATTATGCTTATTAGATTTCTGCGGGGGCGCGGACATCTACTCCAAAGACCTTTGGTATCCATTACTGGGAGTTACAGGATAGGTACTGTTTTGTTAAGCACAGAATTTTCAACAAACCTTAGCTTGGCAATGCTGTTTTCTTCCTCGATTCGTGGAAACAGGAGTCTCATAAAATGTTGCAGGGGGTCAGTTTGAATTTAGAAAATGCTCAGTTATTAAACTAAATATTTGTTTTGCTCCATGAAGTAATCCAACAATGTGTACGCCGCCATCTTGTCCATTTCAATTCAATTCAATTCCAATGCTGCCGCTTTGGGGTATTTTTCAGCAGGGCCTGTGGAAGGACTCCAGATAACCTGAGTTTTACAAAGAGAAAAGAGAAAATAGAAAATGGGTAGACTAAATGGTCCGGAAGGTACTTTGTGGTCTAACCACCTGTAACCCTATAAAACAAACCCATACAAACACTACTCAATTCATGTTAATGCCATGCTTACTGTAAATTTAGCTATCTTAGCCGTCAGCTTGTAAATATTTTCTGCCAACTTACCTTCACCTTGTGCAGAGCTAAGAGTTGGAAACACATGCTGGTGGAAACAGATGATGTACCTACAGCAAAACAGACAACAATGCACAATTTAACCACCCCACTAATTGTATTGATCTCTACTAGACTGGCTAGCTTAGCACACCTAATGTGGACATTTCAATATTGTCAGCTTGTGTTAGATAGTTAGCATCACTAAATTGGCAGCAAGATTGCTAGCCAGCTGAGAACCAACTAACCAACCATAGACCGTTTATACACATTAAACATTACCTCCAACACACCGAGAGTGAGTTACCTATATCGGAAATTCTAGACAAGTGTGGAATAGATGGCTCCCAGATTGAGTTAGTCTTATTTGCTAATGTTAGCTAGCTTACGTTAGCTAACATTAGTCAAAGATAGAGCAAACAGATAAACTTGTTTATTCTGCTGAAGGTAGCTACCAGTCTAGCAGTGACTACCATGGCATGGGCAACATTGATTGACAGTGTGTATCCAAAAGATAGCTAGCTATATGATTTAGCTGATGGTTTTCAGACTGCAATACAGGACTGTAACGTTAACTAGCTAATTTATCTAGTCCAGCTAACGTTACGTTACCTCTAATCGAGAATCTTCTGTTTTGTTGTGAAGGTATCGCATCACTTCTCAGCTGTCATCTAAATGGATTCCCCATCCGTTCAACCTGAAAATCCCTCTGATAATCTTTTGTCACCACCTGTTGTATCCGGCGCATGTGGCCAATAAAATTTGATTTGATTTGATTTGATTTGATTAGTTAGGTAGGCTATTGTGTTTCTAACTTTCTCTAACTATTTGTGTCTCTAAGTTTTAAAGGCGTAATTGCTGCTGGTCTTGTGATGCAGGGCTCCCTTGCAATGGGACTCCCTGCTTAAGTGAAGGTTAAATACAAATAAATATTACTATTTTACAACAGTCTGAGAAAAACCTCACAAACTCAACAAACAAAGACGAAAAAATACTAAATTACAACAATAATCATCTACAGTGCCTTCAGTAAGGGTTCCCACCCCTTTACTTTTTCCACATTTTGTTTTGTTACAGCATGAATTTAAAATTTACATACAGATATATAATTCTTCTTTATTACGTTCCAACCCCACCATCCCTCCACTAATTGGAGTAAACTAGTGAATAACAATGCTTAGGCCTCTACTTCCAGCTTATACATATTATATATGCTTATACATACTATATACTCCCGAGTGGCGCAGTGGTCTAAGGCACTGCATCGCTGTGCCACTAGTAGATCCTGGTTCGAATCCAGGCTCTGTCATAGCCGACCGCGACTGGGATACCAATGGGAAGGTGCACAATTCGTCCAGGGAAGGGGAGGGAATGTCCGGCAGGGATGTAGCTCAGTTGGTAGAGCATGGCATTTGCAAGGATTTTTGAATGACTACCTCATCTCTGTATCCCACACATACAATTATCTGTAAGGTCCCTCAGTCGAGCAGTGAATTTCAAACACAGATTCAACCACAAAGGCCAGGGAGGTTTTCCAATGCCTCACAAAGAAGGGGACATATTGGTAGATGGGCAACAATTAACCCTCCCGTTGTCCTACGGTCAAAATGACCCGCCACTGTGTTGAACCAACTTTATTTAATTTTTATATTTTTTGGATCATTTGTGAGAAGGAGGCAGTGATACTTTCTTTAAAGTCTCACTGCCTCCTTCTCACAAATGATCCCAAAAAAATAAAAATTAAGTAAAGTTGGTTCAACACAGTGGCGGGTCATTTTGACCCTAGGACAACGGGAGGGTTAAAAAAGCAGACAATGAATATCTCTTTGAGCATGGTGGTTATTAATTACACTTTGGATGGTTTATCAATACACCCAGTCACTACAAATATACAGGCGTCCTTCCTAACTCAGTTGCTGGAGAGGAAGGAAACCACTCTGGGATGTTAACGAGGCCAACGTTGCCTATAACACAGTTACAGAGTTTAATGGATGTGATAAGAGAAAACTGAGGATGAGTCAACAACTTTGTAATTACTCCACAATACTAACCCAAATGACAGAGTGAAAAGAAGGAAGCCTGTACAGAATAAAAATATTTCAAAACATGCATCCTGTTTGCAAAAAGGCACTAAAGTAAAACTGCTAAAAATGTGGCAAAGAAATTAACTTTATGTCATGAATACAAAGCGTTATGTTTGGGCCAAACCCAACACAACACATCACTGAGTACCACTCTTCATATTTTCAAGCATGGTGGTGGCTGCATCATGTTATAGGTATGCTTGTCATCAGCAAGGACTAGAGTTTTTTTTAGGATAAAAAGAAACGGAATAGAGCTAAGCGCTGTCAAAATTCTAGAGGAAAATCTGGTTCAGTTTGCTTTCCAACAGACACTGGGAAACAAATTCACCTTTCAGCAGGACAATAACCTAAAACACAAGGCCAAATATATTTTGGAGTTGCTTACCAAGACGACGTTGAATGTTCCTGAGTGGCCTAGTTACAGTTTTGACTTAAATCTGCTTGAAAATCTATGGCAAGACCTGAAAATGGCTGTGTAGTAATGATCAACCACCAACTTGACAGAGCTTGAATAATATTTTAAAGAATTATGTGCAGATATTGTACAATCCAGGTGTGCAAAGCTCTTAGTGTCATAACTTCCTCCGAAGTTGCCTCCTCTCCTTGTTCGGGCAGGCTTCGGCGTTCGTCGTCACCGGCCTTCTAGCCACTTCCGCATCTCATCTCATCATTCGATTTGTTTTGTCTTGTCTGTTACACACACCTGGTTCATATCCCCTCATTAGTATGTGTATAAGTGTTCCCTCTGCCCCCTTGTCCTTGTGGGTGATTGTTTAATGTGAGGAGAGAGTAGCTCGGTTGAGCTATGTGTATTTTGTATTGCCGGGGTATATTTTCCCCGCGTGCCTGTTTTGTTCCAGTGCGCCTGTTTTGCGCACTGGACTGTTTGACGCTATATAGCGTAACTCTGTATTCCGGAATAAACTCTGTATTCTGTCATTTACCCTCCTGCGCCTGACTCCTTCAAATCACCCATCACACTTAGAGACTTACCCAGAAAGACTCACAGCTGTAATCACTGCAAAAGGTGATTCTAATATGTATTGACTTAGAGGTGTGAGTACTTATGTAAAATAATATTTCAGTAATTCATTTGTAATACATTTGCAAACATTTCTAAAAACATATTTTCACTTTGTGATTATGGGGTTTTGTGTGTAGATGGGTGAGATATTGGATAAAAAAAAAAATCCATTTTGAATTTAGGCTGTAACACATCAAAATGTGGAATAAGTCAAGGGGTATGAATACTTTCTGAAGGCACTGTATGTCTACAGTATCTCCGAGTGCACCAAAAAGCCCAATGGCAATTGTTACACTTTTACGTTTCTTCTTTCGCCCTACATACAACATCGACCAGTGGGCCCCATGTTGTACAGTGTTGTTGTTGTACAGAGTGTTGTGTTGGAACATATTGGAGTGTTATGATGGAACAGAACATATTGGCAGCAGAAACATCAGTCCTTCCTGCTCCACTTCGATCCTCCAAAGGTATGAGTACAGAAAATGTTAATCTTTACTTATTAATAAAGAATCCACAAATCTTTGATTCCAGCTTTTCAAGTAGGTATCCCAATTATGTTGAATAATTCTGGGACCTTTATGCAATTAGTTCAACTGACCTAGATAGCTGTGGCTGGAATTCAGTTTTATTTTTCAATAAATTGCTTTCTTTTGTTTTCTTTATTCATTCTCCACTTCTTCAGAAAATTTAAACAACCCCAATTTCCAAATTGTTTTATATGGCTACAGTATAAGTCACAGTCATTTGCTGTTCCTTAACGTGCTATTCCATTATACCTTTAATGTTATGTTGTGGGGGAATATTTCAGCAGAAAAAAATCATACAAAAAAGTTGAATATAGTGTCTCCATCTGTGTCCATTTCTCTGATCATGATAATAACCATCACTGACGTGCGGTGGCGTTACATTGAGGGTAAAACGACAGGATGTTTACATCCAGAAAGAGCATGACTGGACTTTGATTTCACCACCACCCAACTTTGTACACGTCCCAAATGGCACCCTATATAGGGCACTACTTTTTACCAGGGCTCATAGGGATCTGATCAAAGAATTGCACAATAGGGACTAGGGTGCCATTTGGGATGCACATTGGAGTATAGCCTATGTGACTTGGAATAGCCTCAGTAGATGACAGCCATGGCTCTATCTACATCAAGATCTTTCAAGGTATCACTGTGTTCCCTTTAAACCAGAGTGAAACATGTCATTTACCAAGCCCTCCTTGTGGAGCTTGTCTGTAGCTGTTGCTGTGAGCTCCCCTGAAGCAGATACACAGATCCTTAGCAGAGGCACTCTGACACTGTGGTTAATGGTACACCCAAACCAGTTTCACTCTCCTGCCCGTACTTCCTGTGTAAGGGTACAGCTATTGAGTAGTGTTACAGGACCATCTGTGTGCCTAAGTGCTCTGACTGCAGTTAACCCCAGCTTTGGTGTGTTACCCTCAGACATAACAATGATCTTAATTTGTATTTTTTATTTTACCTTTATTTAACTAGGCAAGTCAGTTAAGAACAAATTCTTATTTACAATGACGGCCTACACCGGCCAAACCCGGACGACGCTGGGCGCCTATGGGACTCCCAATCACGGCCGGTTGTGATACAGCCTGGAATCGAACCATGGGGTCTGTAGTGACGCCTCAAGCACTGAGATGCAGTGCCTTAGACCGCTGCGCCACTCGGGAGCCCCAAATGATGTCACGTGTCTTACTGTCAATTAATAATTAACCATGATGTAGCCACTGAAGTAGCTTTTATCCAGAGTTATCTGAATGGTTACAGAGGGCTGCAGTGTTTACCATAAAGCAGGTTGGAATGTACTGTATTCCAATTCTACTAGATTTTCAGAACTAGCAGTAATATTCCAATGCACCTAATCTACACACACACACACACACACTTTGCATTGTATGGATGGTCTCAGATGTTTCTTGGTTTGCTCATGTTCACCTCATACACACCTAGTGATGTATCTACCTTGCTCCATGGTTGATACCCGAGAGTAGCTAGCAACGCAGTACTGTACTGCATATTCAGCGGACAAACAGCAATAGAACTGTCCATGCATGCTTACAGAATAATCATTTTTACATCACTGTCCTTGGAACATACAGTATTTATGTAACTAATACAGTGCATTCGGAAAGTATTCAGACCCCTTTACTTTTTCCACATTTTGTTACGTTACAGCCTTATTCTATAATGGATTAAATTGTTGTTTTTTCCTCATCAATCTACACACAATACCACATAATGACAAAGCAAAAACTGGTTTTTAGAATTTTTTGCAAATGTATACAAATAATTCAAACTGAAATATCACTTTACATAAGTATTCAGAACCTTTACTCAGTACTTTGCTGAAACACCTTTGGCAGCGATTACAGCCTCGAGTCTTCTTGGGTGTGACGCTACAAGCTTGGCACACCTGTATTTGGGGAGTTTCTCCCATTCTTCTCTGCAGATCCTCTCAACCTCCGTCAGGTTGGATGGGGAGCGTTGCTGCACAGCTATTTTCAGGTCTCTCCAGAAATGTTTGATCGGGTTCAAGTCCGGGCTCTGGCTGGGCCACTCAAGGACATTCAGAGACTTGTCCTGAAGCCACTCCTGCGTTGTCTTGGCTGTGTGCTTAGGGCCGTTGGCATTCAGGCCAAAGAATTCAATCTTAGTTTCATCAGACCAGAGAATCTTGTTTCTCTTGGTCTGAGAGTCCTTTAGGTGCCTTTTGGAAAACTCCAAGCGGGCTGTCATGTGACTTTTACTGAGGAGTGGCTTAAGTCTGGCCACTCTACCATAAAGAATGATGGAGGCCACTGTGTTCTTGGGGACCTTCAATGCTGTAGAGACGTACCCAGAAAGACCCTTCCCCAGATCTGTGCCTCGACAAAATCCTGTCACGGAGCTCTACGGACAATTCCTTCGACCTCATGGCTTGGTTTTTGCTCTTACATGCACTGTCAACTGTGGGACCTTATATAGACAGGTGTGTGCCTTTCCAAATCATGTCCAATCAATTAAATTGACACAGGAGGACTCCAATCAAGTTGTTGAAACATCTCAAGGATGATCAATGGAAACAGGATGCACCTGAGCTCAATTTCGAGGCTCACAGCAAAGGGTCTGAATACTTATGTAAATAAGTTATTTCTGTTTTTTAATACATTTGCAAAAATTTCTAAAAAACCTGGTTTTGCTTTGTCATTATGGGGTATTGTGTGTAGATTGATGAGGAAAACATTTAATTTAATCAATTTTAGAATAAGGCTGTAACATAACAAAATGTAGTAAAAGGGAAGGGGTCTGAATATTTTCCAAATGCACTGTACACTTTTGTGTCAGGAATCATTTGTTTACCACATGATACTGCACACTGGCGTAGTCGGCAGGGTTTGCTATTCTTCTTTTTGACATTCAATCCCCCACATTACTCATTGATCAATACATTTTTTTAGTGGCCCTAATCTGTGACCTTAACATGTTTGTCTCACCATATTGTGCCTGTCAGATCTAGCCAATGACTGGCCTGCTTTAAAATTCCTGTGTTTGCGATGACACTCATAAAAATGAGGCATGAATTGAAGTGGGCTCAGCTCAGTGCTTGTAATACTCACAACATCAGTTCAGCAGCAGCAACTGCCTGAATTCTTAGAATGCTTTTAGTTGACTGGGTTAACCTCTATGGGATCGGTGTCCCGTATACGGGACGGTTGAGCTAACGTGTGCTAATGTGATTAGCATGACTGTTGTAAGTAACAGCAAACTTTCCAGGACATAGACATGTCTTAAATGGGCAGAAAGCTTAAATTCTTGTTAATCTAACTGCACTGTCCAATTTACAGTAGCTATTACAGTGAAAATATACAATTCTATTGTTTGAGGAGAGTGCACAACAACAAAAAACTTATCACGACAACTGGTTTCATACATTCACCTCTGAAGGTAAATAATGTACTTACATTCAGTAATCTTGCTCTAATTTGTCATCCTAAGGGTCCCAGAGATAAATTGTAGCATAGTTTTGTTTGATAAAATCAAATATTATATTCAAATGTAGGAACTGGGTTCTACAGTTTGAACCCCTGCTGTCTCTGGCTCCACACCCACCCCGCCCGGCCATCTAGATGTGTGGAAGTTAGTGTATAAGCTAATGATCCATCATGTATGACATTCCTGGGAGTATGTAAACTTACATTTTGTATTACCATATCATTTTTGTATGTTCTCTATAGTTATGTACTTGAAAATGTATTAATAGACCAATTCGGCACATTTGGGCAGACTTGATACAAAATAGTCCAGTATTGCAATGCTTCACTGGATCAATCTGAAACTTTGCACACACACTGCTGCCATGTAGTGGCCAAAATCTCAATTGCGCCTAAACTGCAATTATATATTGTGGCCTTTCTCTTGCATTTCAAAGATGATGGAACAAAAAAAAGAAAAGAAAACACGTTTTTTTGTTTGTATTATATTTTAACAGATCTAATGTGTTATATTCTCCTACATTAATTTCACATTTCCACAAACTTCAAGAATATGCATATCCTCGCTTCAGGTCCTGAGCTACAGGCAGTTAGATTTGGGTATGTCATATTAAGCGAAACTTGAAAAAAGGTCAGATCCTTAAGCAGTTAAGCAGCTGAGAGCAGCTCTTTTTGTTCCACCAGTATTCTACAGTATTCCCCACAGACCATACCAATGTCTCCTGGTACTGTTAGCCCTCTTTATTCTGAGACTGCAACAGAACAGGCCTCAGCTTACTCAGCTACAGCACTACTTCTCTATGGTGTCCATCCCAAATGGCACTCTATTCCATATATAGTGCACTGCTTTTGACTAGGATTCTGGTCAAAAGTATTGCAATATGTAGCCATTTTGGATACACCATATGGCATCATTATTGAGTCAGTGGTGACATGTAAATACACAGGAAGGATGGGAGAGATCTGCACCTCCATCCATTGTTTATGAATGTGTTAAGCAGCTAGGATATAAATGCTTCTTCCTTCATTGTGGGGTACTTGGCCTTTTGTACCCCGTCCTCAGACTGGGGAATCTGTTCAGAGATATAGAGATGATTCTGGGTCTTTCTACGCATAGTTATTCTTCATGTATCCAGTATGACATGGTGTTTGTCTGGGCCTGGGGAACTGGTCCAATACAATGTAAAGGATTGCAGTTATTCAAACTGTCATTTCTATATGCATACTGCTTTGACTGTATTCCTGCCACGTGTAAACAAAACATATACAGCACAACAACTGAAATTCAAAGGCAAAAAGAGATCCTAATAAACAAGAACAGCTGCCTGTGGATCTGGTCCAACAGGGGTCAAGCTGTATAGTGCCTTCAGAAAGTATTCATACACCTTAACATATTCCACATTTGTTTGTGTTACAGCCTGAATTCAAAATGGATTAAATTAAACCATTTTCTCACCCTTCTACACACAATACCTCATAACGACAAAGTAAAAACATGTTTTTAGAAATGTTAGCTAATTTATTGAAAATGAAATACAGAAATATCTCATTAACATAAATATTTACACCCCTGAGTAAATACTTTGTAGAAGTACCATTGGCAGTGATTACAGCTGTGAGTCTTTCTGGGTACGTCTCTAAGAGCTTTCCACACCTGGATTGTTCAACATTTTCCCTTTATTATTTTCTAAATTCTTCAAGGTCTGTCAAATTGTTTTTTGATCATTGCTAGACAACCATTTTCAGGTCTTGCCATAGATTTTCAATTAGATTTAAATCAAAACTGGAACTTTACCAATCAGGAACATTCACTGTCTTCTTGGTAAGCAACTCCAGTGTAGATTTGGCCTTGTGTTTAAGGTTATTGTACTGCTGAAAGGTAAATTAATCTCCCAGTGTCTGGTGGAAAGCAGACTGAACCAAATCCTCTAGCATTTTGTCTGTGCTTAGCTCCATTCCGTTTCTTTCTTATCCTGAAAACCTCCCCAGTCCTTAGTGATTACAAGTATACCCATAACATGATGCAGCAACCACAATTGAGAGGTGTACTCAGTAATGTGTTGAATTGGATTTGCCCCAAATATAACATTTTGTATTCAGGACAAAATGTTAATTGCTTTGCCACATTTTTTGCAGCATTAATTTAGTGCCTTTTTGCAAACAGGATGCATGTTTTTGAATATTCGTATCTGTACAGGCTTCCTTCTTTTCACTCAGTCAATTTGGTTAGTATTGTGGAGTAACTAAAATGTTGTTGACCCATCCTTAGTTTACTCCTATCACAGCCATTAAAATCTGTAACTCTTTTAAAGTCGCTATTGGCCTTTTAATTTTTTAATTTTTTTATTTCACCTTTATTTAACCAGGTAAGCCAGTTGAGGACAAGTTCTCATTTACAACTGCGACCTGGCCAAGATAAAGCAAAGCAGTGCGATAAAAACAACAACACAGAGATACATATGAGGTAAACAAAACATAAAGTCAAAAATACAACAGAAAATATATATACAGTTTGTGCGAATGTAGTAAATTATGGAGGTAAGGCAATAAATAGGCCATAGTGCAAAATAGTTACAATTTCGTATTAACACTGGAATGATAGATGTGCAAAAGATGATGTGCAAATAGAGATACTGGGGTGCAAATTAGCAAAATAAATAACAATATGGGGATGAGGTAGTTGGGTGGGCTAATTTCAGAATGGCTGTGTACAGGTGCAGTGATCGGTAAGGTGCTCTGACAACTGATGCTTAAAGTTAGTGAGGGAGATAAGAGTCTCCAGCTTCAGAGATTTTTGCAGTTCGTTCCAGTCATTGGCAGCAAAGAACTGGAAGGAATGGCGGCCAAAGGAGGTGCTGGCTTTGGGGATGACCAGTGAGATATACCTGCTGGAGCGCAGACTACGGGTGTGTTGCTATGGTGACCAGTGAGCTAAGATAAGGCGGGGATTTGCCTAGCAGTGATTTATAGATGACCTGGAGAAGGTGGGTTAGGCGACTAATATGTAGTGAGGGCCAGCCAACAAGAGGGTACAGGTCAAAATGGTGAGTAGTATATGGGGCTTTGGTGACAAAATGGATGGCACTGTGATAGACTACATCAAATTTTCTGAGTAGAGTGTTGGAGGCTATTTTGTAAATGACATCGCCAAAGTCAAGGATCGGTAGGATAGTCAGTTTTACGAGGGCATGTTTGGCAGCATGAGTGAAGGAGGCTTTGTTGCGAAATAGGAAGCTGATTCTAAATCTAACTTTTGATTGGAGATGCTTAATGTGAGTCTGGAAGGAGAGTTTACAGTCTAACCAGACACCTAGGTATTTGTAGTTGTCCACATACTCTAGGTCAAACCCGCCGAGAGTAGTGATTCTAGTCGGGTGGGCAGGTGCAAGCAGTGTTCGGTTGAAGAGCATGCATTTAGTTTTACTAATGTTTAAGAGCAGTTGGAGGCTACGGAAGGAGTGTTGTATGGCGTTGAAGCTCGTTTGGAGGTTTGTAACACAGTGTCCAATGAAGGGCCAGATGTATACAAAATGGTGTCGTCCGCACAGAGGTGGATCCGAGTGTCACCAGCAGCAAGATCAACATCATTGATATACACAGAGAATAGAGTCGGCCCAAGATTTGTACCCTGTGGCACCCCCATAGAGACTGCCAGATGTCCAGACAACAGGCCCTCCGATTTGACACATTGAACTCTATCTGAGAAGTAGTTGGTGAACCAGGCGAGGCAGTCATTTGAGAAATCAAGGCTATTTAGTCTGCCAATAAGAATGCAGTGGTTGACAGAGTCGAAAGCCTTGGCCAGGTCGATGAAGATGGCTGCGCAGTACTGTCTTTTATCGATCGTGGTTATAATATTGTTTAGGACCTTGAGCGTGGCTGAGGTGCACCCATGACCAGCTCGGAAACCGGATTGCATAGCGGAGAAGGTACGGTGGGATTCGAAATGGTCGGTGATCTGTTTGTTAACTTGGCTTTCAAATACTTTCGAAAGGCAGGGCAGGATGGATATAGGTCTGTAACACTTTGGATATAGAGTGTCACCCCCTTTGAAGAGGGGGATGACCGCGGCAGCTTTCCAATCTCTGGGGATCTCAGACGTTACGAAAGAGAGGTTAAACAGGCTAGTAATAGGGGTTGCGACAATTTCGTCGGCTAATTTTTGAAATAAAGTGTCCAGATTGTTCAGCTCTTTCAGAACATCAGCTGTCTGAATTTGTGTGAAGGAGAAGCGGGGGGGTGCAGAGCTGGTGGCCGGGGTAGTGGTAGCCAGGTGGAAAGCATGGCCAGCCGTAGCAAAATGCTTGTTGAAATTATAGATTATTATAGATTTATCGGTGGTGACAGTGTTTCCTAGCCTCAGTGCAAGCTAGCCTTTGCTTTCCTAACTGATTGTGTATATTGGTTCCTGGCTTCCCTGAAAAGTTGCATATCGCGGGGGCTGTTCGATGCTAATGCAGTACGCCACAGGATGTTTTTGTGCTGGTCAAGGGCAGTCAAGTCTGAGGAGAACCAGGGGCTATATCTGTTCTTCGTTCTGAATTTTTTGAATGGGGCATGCTTATTTAAGATTGAGAGGAAAGCACTTTTAAAGAACAACCAGGCATCCTCTACTGTCGGAATGAGGTCAATATCCATCCAGGATACCCGGGCCAGGTCAATTTAGAAAGGCCTGCTCGCTAAAGTGTTTTACAGTGATGAGGGGTGGTTGTTTGACCGCGGACCCATTACGGACGCAGGCAATAAGGCAGTGATCGCTGAGATCCTGGTTGAAGACAGCGGTGGTGTATTTAGAAGGTAAATTTGTCAGGATGATATCTATGAGGGTGCCCATGTTTACAGATTTAGGGTTGTACCTGGTAGGTTCGTTGATCATTTGTGTGAGATTGAGGGCATCTAGTTTAGATTGTAGGTTGGCCTGGGTGTTAAGCATATCCCAGTTTAGGTCACCAAGCAGTACGAACTCTGAGGATAGATGGGTGGCAATCAGTTCACATATGATGTCCAGGGCACTGCTCGGGGCTGAGGGGGGTCTCATGGTGAAATCCCTGAGCGGTTTCCTTCCTCTCCGGCAACTGACTTAGGAAAGACGTCTGTATCTTTGTAGTGATTGGGTGTATTGATACACCATCCAAAGTGTAATTAATACATTCCTACTAATAGGTGCCCTTCTTTGCGAGGCATTGGAAAAGCTCCCTTGTCTTTGTTGTTGAATCTGTGTTTGAAATTTACAAAAGTCAAGGGGTGTGAATACTTTCTGAATGCACTGAATATAAAGTGCATTCGGAAAGTATTCAGACCCCTTGACTTTTTCAAAAATGTTCTTACGTTAAAATTGATTAAATACAACAATTTCCTCCTCAATCTACACGCAATCTCACCATAAGTGAAAACCTGTTTTTAGAAAGTTTTGCAAATGTATTAAAAATAAAAACAGAAATACCTTATTTACATAAGTATTCAGACTCTTTGCTGTGAGACTCGAAATTGAGCAGAGGTGCATCATGTTTCCATTGTTTATCCTAGAGATGTTTCTATTACTTGATTGGAGTCCACTTGCGATAAATGTAATTGATTGGACAAAAAAAAAAACGACACAAGTGTCACGCTCTGGCTCCGGGACTCTGATTGTTGAGCCAGGGTGTGTTCATTCATTGGGTGTATTTCTATGTTGGTATTTCTGTTGGGTTCATTTCTATGTTTGAATGAATGACTCCCAATCAGAGGCAACGAGTGTCAGCTGTGTGCTGGTTGTCTCTGATTGGGAGCCATATTTAATCTGTATGTTTTCCTTTGGGTGTTGTGGGTTTTTGTTCCGTGTCGGTATGTTTAACCGTGGACTTCACGAATCGTGTTTTGTTTGTTACTTTAAGTTAATAAAGTCATGTTTGGTTCACACGCTGCGCCTTGGTCTACTTCGCCTTCCCACGATCGTGACAACAAGCCATGAGGTCAAAGGAATTGTCTGCAGAGCGCCGAGACAGGATTGTGTCGAGACACAGATCTGGGTAAGGGTACCAAAACATTTCTATAGCATTGAAGGTCCCCAAGAACAAAGTGGCCTCCATCATTCTTAAATGGAAGAAATTTGCTGACATTTCTAAAAACCTGTTTTTGCTTTGTCATTATGGGGTATTGTGTGTAGATTGATGAGAAGAAAAAAAAATCAATTTTAGAATAAGGCTGTAACGTAAGAAAATGTGTATAAAGTCAAGGGGTCTGAATACTTTCCGAATGCACTGTATGTGTATACCAAACCACCAATGGTATACACACACACCACAATTGCTGCTACCAGACTCTTATTTAATATTGATAATACTGCACAATTTAAACACTTGGCCCCCAATTCTCCCTTTCTCTGATACATCTGTAAATATTGTGCCTTCCTGTATTATACTTATGCTAAAATGTTTATTATTTTATACTGAGCCATTTACTTTCTATTCATATTTTATTATTTCTTATTGTTGTGCATTGTCGAGAAGGAACGTGTAAGTAAGAATATCGTTGGACGGTGTATACCATTTGTATCCTGTACATACGACTAATAAAACTTGAAACTAATGTATACATGCTATGTGTGTGCACATAACATATACAACAACAACAAATGACTTCGCTTAACATGTGGCCAATGATCATCACAGAGCCAGATGTGTATCCAGTGACCATGGAGCAGAACAAACTCAACAGCAGAAGAAGAAGCTTAGTCCTCCAGCGTCTTAGGAAGCAGCAAATCCATCTCCACACAAACTCCCCCTTAGTTAGTTGGCCTGGGTTGCAGGGTTGGGTTTGAGGTGTGTGTGTGTGTGTGCGTGTGTGTGTGTGTGTGTGTGTGTGTGTGTGTGCATGCGTGTGTGTGTTTGGAAGTTACAAGGTTCCGCTCTTGCCTTGTGTTTGAAGTAAGAGAGGATAGACCGCACGTTTGATATATTGAAACTGCCATTTGCATATTTGCCAGCGTTATTAAAGGGATCAGTTTTATCCATGCAATCAACAACAAACAGAGATAGGAGGACAGAGGAGCAGCATGGTTTAATATTACAGATGACACCCATGGAACCATCTCACCCCCCACCCCCCAGCTCAGAGCCTGATTAGAAGCTACTTAATGAGGAAGAGCTTCCCAACTCTCACACATCCCTCCCTCCCTCCATCCCTCTCTCTCTCTCTCTCTCTCTCTCTCTCTCTCTCTCTCTCTCTCTCTCTCTCTCTCTCTCTCTCTCTCTCTCTCTCTCTCTCTCTCTCTCTCTCTCTCTCTCTCTCTCTCAATATTTACCCAGTGCTCCTCCTGTACTTGTACCAGGAGTTTCTACACAGAGGACGTTGGTGTGTGTGCATTCGTGCATGTTTGTGTATTAATCATAAAATCTGCTTGTGGCTTGAATGCAGGTGCAAACCAATTAACAAGCTGGCATTTAGAGGGCTTTAATTAATATTTTCACTGATGAAATTGAATGTCTGACAGGCAGTGGGGTGGTTGGGGTATGTGGTGGGTAGGGGGATATGCGTTGGGATGAGGGTTTTTAGCCTCTCTCTGTTGACAGCTCATAATCTTTGTGTTCAGTGAAACAGGGAGGTACTATCATGTTCCGATGCAAAATGTTTAAAATAGTTTCGCTACTAAAGTATGTGCCCTAATGCACCTGACTTGCCAGGGTAAGACATGACTTGAGTGCCTTTTTGCACCTGCTATTAGTTTGAGGTCAGGGGTCAACTGTCAGGGCCTATCCTCTAGGGTGATGATCCCAGAGACCTCTCTCCTCAGACACCAAGGCCAGGCTTCTACAGGGTTTCACAGGCCAGACCCCCAGCTGCCTCAGGGCTAGAATGCATTTACCTGTTTATGGGACACTGTGGTACCTACTATAGCCACATATCCTAATGCTTTCCCCTAAAGAATCCTTGCGGTCCTCTCAGTGTACAGTGCCTTGCAAAAGTATTCATCCCCCTTGGCGTTTTTCGTTTTTTTGTTGCATTACAACCTGTAATTTAAATGGATTTTTATTTGGATTTCATGTAATGGACATACACAAAATAGTCCAAATTGGTGAAGTGAAATGAAAAGAATAACTTGTTTAAAAAAACTAAATAAATAACGGAAAAGTGGAGCGTACATTTGTATTCACCCCCTTTGCTATGAAGCCCCTAAATAAGATCTGGTGCAACCAACTACCTTCAGATGTCACATAATTAGTTAAATAAAGTCCACCTATGTGCAATCTAAGTGTTACATGATCTGTCACATGATCTCAGTATCTATACACCTGTTCTGAAAGGCCCCAGAGTCTGCAACACCACTAAGCAAGGGGCACCACCAAGCAAGCGGCACCATGATGACCAAGGAGCTCTCCAAACAGGTCAGGGACAAAGTTGTGGAGAAGTACAGATCAGGGTTGGGTTATAAAAAAATATACGAAACTTTGAACATCCCACGGAGCACCATTAAATCCATTAATAGAAAATTGAAAGAATATGGCACCACAACAAACCTGCCAAGAGAGGGCCGCCCACCAAAACTCACAGACCAGGCAAGGAGGGCATTAATCAGAGAGGCAACAAAGAGACCAAAGATAACCCTGAAGGAGCTGCAAAGCTCCACAGCAGAGATTGGAGTATCTGTCCATAGGACCATTTTAAGCCGTACACTCCACAGAGCTGGGCTTTATGGAAGAGTGGCCAGAAAAAAGCCATTGTTTATAGAACAAAAATAAGCAAACACATTTGATGTTCGTCAAAAGGCATGTGGGAGACTCCCCAAACATATGGAAGAAGGTACTCTGGTCAGATGAGACTAAAATTGAGCTTTTTGGCCATCAAGGAAAACGCTATGTCTGGCGCAAACCCAACACCTCTCATCACCCCAAGAACACCCTCACCATGTTTTTCATCGGCAGGGACTGGGAAACTGGTCAGAATTGAAGGAATGATGGATGGCGCGAAATACAGGGAAATTCTTGAGGGAAACCTGTTTCAGTCTTCCAGACATTTGAGACTGGGACGGAGGTTCACCTTCCAGCAGGACAATGACCCTAAGCATACTGCTAAAGCAACACTCGAGTGGTTTAAGGGGAAACATTTAAATGTCTTGGAATGGCTTAGTCAAAGCCCAGACCTAAATCCAATTGAGAATATGTGGTATGACTTAAAGATTGCTGTACACCAGCGGAACCCATCCAACTTGACGGAGCTGGAGCAGTTTTGCCTTGAAGAATGGGCAAAAATCCCAGTGGCTAGATGTACCAAGCTTATAGAGACATACCCCAAGAGACTTGCAGCTGTAATTGCTGCAAAAGGTGGCTCTACAAAGTATTGACTTTGGGGGGGGGTGACTAGTTATGCACGCTCAAGTTTTCAGTTTTTTGTCTTATTTCTTGTTTGTTTCACCCCAAAAAATATTTTGCATCTTCAAAGTGGTAGGCATGTTGTGTAAATCAAATGATACAAACCCCCAAAAAATCCATTTTAATTGCAGGTTGTAAGGCAACAAAATAGGAAAAATGCCAAGGGTGTTGAATACTTCCGCAAGCAACTGTAGATGTTTATTAAGGAAGCTGGATAGTCTTAAAACATATATTTCACCTCTTAGACCTGAATACCTTGTGTTACCTTCCAGAATTACAGTTTTTCTCCATTAAATGGTTTTGAGGCGATTGTTTTTTACACATTTCTTGAAACCTTCACCCATTTTCTCAAAACTTTAAACACAATACCAAATCTTCAAACTACATTCACAAAACCCCTGACTCTTCTGGCAAAATCAAACAATCGCCTCAAAACCATTTAATCTGTGCTCAAAATCAAACAATGCTTTCAGATCATACACACAGCCAGTCAATATATAAACACTACAGAGCGTTCATTAGACACTACATCAAAAAATGGAGAACACAGCGTCCAGGGCATGTAGTTACAGATTTTAAAAAAAAATTGTATATAGTAAACGCATTTTGCAATTAAAACAAAAAGTATAGTAATCACAACATAGTACAGTGAATATATTGTATGCTGTAAGTACTGCAAGTAATACACTATTGAATGTCTGTATATTCAGCACTTGCATAAAAATACAGTAGTCCAACTGCAAAAGCCCAAAGAACAAAGAAAACTCTAAATGAAAAGCACATTACAGTACACTAAAAAATTTTGTGCAAGTGCGAAATCAAAGTCAATGAGAGATTCATTCTGCCTCAGCATCACGTCTTTGTGCTGGTTCCGGCCAGAGGACTTCGTCCACATCACAGGCAACGTTGTCCCTTGCCAGGCAACGGGGGAAAAACCCTCTGGTGTGCCGTATCCAGCCTTGACCACACTCCACACCTATGTCACCACAGGCCAATTCCATTGCCTGTAAGAGATTTTCCCTGGGATATGGGTTTCGGTCATAGACCTTCCACCGCCACGCAGAGAAAAACTATTCTATTGGGTTGAGGAAAGGGTTGTATGATGGAAGGCAAACATTTATGAATCGCTGGTTGATGTTGAACCACTCGCGTATCTGGACACCACGGTGAAAGCTGACATTGTCCCAAACCGCAACATAGACAGGATGCACTGCCTGCTGATGATCCTGCTGCTCACGCTCAAACAAAACATCCCGAAGACCACCCAGAAATGTAAGAAGATGTTCAGTGTTATATGGCCCCAGGGTTGCATGACGTTGGAGAACCCCACGATTACTTATGGCTGCACAAAGGGTGACATTGCCACCACGCTGGCCAGGGACTTCCACAATGTAACATTGGCCAATTATGTTCCTGCCTCTCCTTCTCCCCTTCGCCAGATTGAACCCTGCTTCATCTACAAAAATGTATTCATGGGGCCTTTCCATGGAATCCAATTCAAACACTCTCTATATATAAAAATAGATAGACAAGTAGTTTAGTAAGTGATACAGAAAGACAGACTTCTGCAATAGTGCATTTGTATGCACTCCTGATTTACATACACTACAATATAGTGCAGATTACAGTAACAGTAGGCTAGTAGCATAGCATTGTACTGTAAGCATCATCGCTGAAAGTGTCTGAGTGTACACTTACTTGCACATACTGAAATCGTAGATATTTGACCCTTTCTGAGTTGCGCTCAAAGGGTACTCTGTACACTTGCTTCATGCGTACCCTGTTGCGCTGGAGGACACAGTCAATGGTAGAAAGGCTGGTACTGTTGATTCCTTCAAAGTTTACATTGTGTTCAACAACTCTTTACTGTATTTCACGCAGTCGGATGGCATTGTTTTGAAGGACCATATCAACAAACGTAAACATACAGTAAAAATAGTAATGGACATTACCTCTAAATGTAAAATATTGTATGGTAAGAAAATTATTCTTTTTTTCCCCAGTCCCCTTTCTATTGACAAAGTGATGTACTGAATCAAATGTATACAGTAAACTTTCAATGACCAAAATAAAAAGAAACCTGTTCTCTTCTCTGAATGTCCTGATTATGGTGGCCACATAGAATCTGCTCAAATTGGGTTGTACTCTTTGTCCTGCTTCCCTCATTGTCATTCCATCAACAACAACACGGTCTATCACAGTTGCTCGAATTTCTTCTGAAATTACTGTTCTTGGTCTTGCTCTTCCTCGTCCTCGTACTCTTCCTCCTCGTCCACCACCTCTTACACGTATTCTTCCTCCTCTGCCTCTCAGATTGTTTCCATCCATTGTTGGTATCAACATTCAACGCACCTGTGCCACCTGTGCACTCTGAACTGGCTTATATTCTGTACAATTGGCTTGATCACATCATTAGAAACAAGTGTGAACAATTTGGAGTCGTTGTGTGTAATCGATGACAACTGTGTTGTAGTTGAGTTTAACTTTTGCCGCCTGTGTTTCCCATTTTGTAACACAAGTGCATCACAGTGCGAAATGTGTTTTAGTGAGTGAGAATGTGTTTAGAGTTTTGCTAAAAGAGTGATTGATTCGACAAATGGGTTTAGGCCACTGAGTATTTGGTTCAGAGAATGAGGTTCAGTGTTTTAGCAATTCAGAAAAACTGTAATGCTTAGACTTAGGCCTAGATTCAATCAGATCAAGCTTTAACTGGTGATAGGAGATACCCGCATAGCGGATGTTATGGGGGTGTTTGAGGTGGAACTGTGTAAGCAGCATCAGTGAGCAGCTGCTCTTGCAATCATTGTCATGAAACCACACCCCACTCCCGTTTGAAGTTCAGAACGAGAAAGTGTAGGCTATATAGAAATAATTACGCTCAAATTGAAAAGTCATTAAACAAAATAATGAAGGTGTAGATTACATCTCACATTCCAGTGTTCCAACTTGTAAACGAGGCTGCATGTAATTTCTCTTAACACGACTCCGTGCAGCCAATGGTAATGTCCACTTTAGGTATAATGCCAGAAGGCGTTTTTGGATTTGACAGTTCTAACGCAGTTCCACCTCCGACACCTCCAAACCGCTATGCGGATGTCGGGTAAAGTGGATCTGATTGAATAGAGCCCTTAAACTCAAAAATATCCTTGAGGTGCAGAGAAGACCCGGGTTCGATACCCTGTTGGTCACATGTGCATGGGCTTTGAACACTGTGGCTAAAGGACTGACAACGACCTATACAGTCTCTGCCTTTCTTTTCTTTATAGCAAATATTTTTATCGCCATATTTTTATCGCCCCTTGATAATCTAATATTCTGTCGACATATGCAACTATACATCCAGCGACATATTAATTTAGTTGCATTTAGAGTAGACTGCTTTCATCTGCATGTTGATCAGCATACGTTAAGGACTGATTGGGAAGGCACTCAGACAGAACTAAACTGTGTTTGCTCAGACCACACACAATTTTAAAAAAACTACTAGCAAAAATAAATCTGTGGGGGTTGTAAGAGAGCCTGATTATGTGTGTCTCAGACAAATTGTTGGTAATGAGTCAAGAGACTGCGCTTGATCACATACATTAAATCAGCTATCATTACATACATTAAAAACCATCATTACCAAATTAGGGCCTAGATTAATCCCGTTAATGACACAGTGGAGCTCGTGGGAAAAGACCCAGACCCAGATGTCTGCTCGCCTTGCTGTGATGAAGCATCGCCTGCAGAAATACGCATGTAGACTCCTCCTCTCTCTCTCTCTCTCTGCTCTCTTCCTTACTCTCTCTCTCCCCCTCTCTATCAATTCAATTCAATGTAAGGGCTTTCTTGGCATGGGAAACGTATGTTAACATTGCCAAAGCAAGTAAAGTAGATAGTAAACAACAGTGAAATAAAAAATAAATATTAACAGTAAACATTACACTCAGAAGTTCCAAAGGAATAAAGACATTTCAAATATCATATTATGTATATATACAGTTTTGT
This sequence comes from Coregonus clupeaformis, assembly GCF_020615455.1. Taxonomy (NCBI): domain Eukaryota; kingdom Metazoa; phylum Chordata; class Actinopteri; order Salmoniformes; family Salmonidae; genus Coregonus; species Coregonus clupeaformis. Next base: position 53,759,997 of record NC_059211.1, on the reverse strand, counting down.
AACAATGTGCAAATAGTTAAAGTACAAATGGGAAAATAAATAAACATAAATATGGGTTGTATTTACAATGGTGTTTGTTCTTCACTGGTTGCCCTTTTTTTGTGGCAACAGGTCACAAATCTTGCTATCTCTTTCTTTCCTCTCTCTCCTTTTCTCTTTCTCTCTACCTCTTTTTCTCTTTCTCTCTACCTCTTTCGCCACTGTCTGTCTTTTGCCCTCTTTCGCTCTCCCCCCGTTCTCTCTCTCCCTCTTTCCCATGATGGTAATACAGGGCTGCTCCTGCACAGCGCCGCCACTTGAATTGCAAACGAGGTAGAATGCATGCAGCCGACTGCTAATGAGAACAGATCCCCATGATAAAGAGAGAGAGAGAGAGAGAGAGAGAGAGAGAGAGAGAGAGAGAGAGAGAGAGAGAGAGAGAGAGAGAGAGAGAGAGAGAGAGAGAGAGAGAGAGAGAGAGAGAGAGAGAGAGAGAGAGAGAGAGAGAGAGAGAGAGAGAGAGAGAGAGAGAGAGAGAGAGAGAGAGAGAGAGAGAGAGACAGAGACAGAGACAGAGACAGAGACAGAGACAGAGACAGAGACAGAGACAGAGACAGAGACAGAGACAGAGACAGAGACAGAGACAGAGACAGAGACAGAGACAGAGACAGAGACAGAGACAGAGACAGAGACAGAGACAGAGACAGAGACAGAGACAGAGACAGAGACAGAGACAGAGACAGAGAGAGGGCTCGAGCAAGAAAGGGACAGCGAAAGCGAGAGAGGGGGAATTAATGGGTGAATAAATGTTTTAAAAGAGGGAGAGGGAGAGCGAGGAGATCTGAATGGAGGATAAGAAGTGGCAGTAGGAACTGTGATGTCCCCAATTAGGAGTGGTGTCACCCCCTGTCTGGGCCTCAGTAATAAAGCCCTCACTCTGTTTACCCTCTCACATGGATCCCTCCCTCACACACTGTTAACATTCTAATGTCCCAACCTGGACTCAGGGGTAGACCTAACACAGTAAATGTAAATACGGGACACTCCAATTAGTACGATATGTTATGTTTCATATGTTATGTATTCATTTGTGGATGTCAATCATCCATTTTCTATGATACATTATATGTACAAAAGTATGCGGACACCTCTTCAAATTAGTGGATTCGGCTATTTCAGCCACACTCGTTGCTGACAGGTATATACAATCGAGCACACATCCATGCATTCTCCATAGACAAACATTGACAGAAGAATGGCCTTACTGAAGAGCTCAGTGACTTTAAACGTCATAGGATGCCACTTTTCCAACAAGTCAGTTCGTAAAATTTCTGCCCTGCTAGAGCTGCCCCGGTCAACGGCAAGTGCTGTTATTGTGAAGTGGAAACGTCTAGGAACATCAACGGCTCAGCCGCGAAGTGGTAGGCCACACAAGCTCACAGAACAGGACTGCCGAGGGCTGAAGCGTGTAGCGCGTAAAAATCGCCTGTCCTCTGTTGCATCACTCACTACCTTGTTCCAAACTGCCCCTGGAAGCAACATCAGCACAATAACTGTTCGTCGGGAGCTTCATGAAATGGGTTTCCATGGCCGAGCAGCCGCACACAAGCCTAAGATCACCATGCGCAATGCCAAGCGTCGGCTGGAGTGGTGTAAAGCTCGCCGCCATTGGACTCTGGAGCAGTGGAAACACGTTCTCTGGAGTGATGAATCACGCTTCACCATCTGGCAGTCCAACGGACTAATCTGGGTTTGGCGGATGCCAGGAGAAGGCTACCTGCCTGAAAACATAGTGCCAACTGTAAAGTTTGGTGGAGGAGCAATAATGGTCTGGGGCTGTTTTTCATGGTTTGGGCTAGGCGCCTTAGTTGCAGTGAAGGGAACATTTTACTCTACAGCCAGTGGTGTAAAGTACTTAAGTAAAAGTACTTTAAAGTACTACTTAAGTAGTTTTTTTGGGTATCAGTACTTTGCTTTACTATTTATATTTTTGACAACTTTTACTTTTACTTCACTACATTCCTAAAGAAAATAATGTACTTTTTACTCCATACATTTTCCTTGACACACAAAAGTACTCGTTACATTTTGAATGCTTAGCAGGACAGGAAAATGGTCCAATTCACACACTTATCAAGAGAACATCCCTGGTCATCCCTACTGCCTCTGATCTGGCGGACTCACTAAACACGAATGCTTCGTTTGTAAATTATGTCTGAGTTTTGGAGAGTGCTCCTGCTATCCGTATATTTTTTTTAAACAAGAAAATTGTGCCATCTAGTTTGCTTAATATGAGGATTTGTATATGAACTTGAATTTGAAATGATTTATACTTTTACTTTGGTACTTAAGTATATTTGAGTAATTACATTTACTTTTGATACTTAAAAATATTTCAAACTGAAATATTTTTAGACTTTTACTCAAGTAGTATTTTACTGGGTGACTTTCACTTTACTTGAGTCATTTTCTATTAAGGTATCTTTACTTTTACTCAAATATGACAATTGGGTGCTTTTTCCACCACTGGCTACAGCATACAATTACATTCTAGATGATTCTGTGCTTCCAACTTTGTGACAACAGTTTGGGGAAGGCCCTTTCCTGTTTCAGCATGACAATGCCCCCATGCACAAAGCGAGGTCCATACAGAAATGGTTTGTCGAGATCGGTGTGGAAGAACTTGACTGGCCCTGACCTCAACCCCATCGAACACCTTTCGGATGAATTGGAACGCCGACTGCGAGCCAGGCCTAATCGCCCAACATCAGTGCCCATCCTCACTAATGCTCTTGTGCAAATATGAAAAATGTAAGTCGCTCTGGATAAGAGGGTCTGCTAAATTACTAAAATGTAAATGTAAATGAGTGGAAGCAAGTCCCCGCAGAAATGTTCCAACATATAGTGGAAAGCCTGCCCAGAAGAGTGCAGGCTGTTATAGCAGCAAATAGGGGACCAACTCTATAGTAATGCCCATGATTTTGGAATGAGATGTTCGACGAGCAGTTGTCCACATACTTTTGGTAATATAGTGTATGTTACAAATTACAATTTGTATGATATGTTACATGAATTGCAATTTGCACAGTATGTTATGAATTTGCAAAATGTATGATATGTTACAATTTCTTGTGGCTAACGCTAATGTTAGTTAGGTGGCTAATGTTAGCTATGCTAGGGGTTAAGGGTTAGGAGTTAGGAGTTAGTTTAAAGGGTTAAGGTTATTGGAAGGGTTAGCTAACATGCTCAATAGTTGCAAAGTAGCTAAAAAGCAGTAAGTAGTTGCAAAGTTGCTAATTAGCTAAAAGTTGTCCGTGATGACATTCCAACACGCAACCTTAGGGTTGCTAGACTTTCACCTTTTGCCTTTAACCTTCTGTCTTATGTAACCATACCAAAGGTAACATATCATACTAATTTGAGTGTCACGGATTTACCTTTACTATGTTATGTCTAGCCTATGAGACCAGGCTGAATGTCCTGGACAGGTGGCCGTGGAGCCTCACATTAATTACTTGGCCGTTCCTATGAACCCCTCAATCTCATTCATGTTTGCCTCCAAATGGAAATCTGAGCGCCGGTTTAGGACCGTTACATTAAAACATAATAAGTACTATTCACCCATTTGGAAAGCATCGGCAGCCTATTAATACTATGCCATGCAATTGTTTTGGTCTCCTCCTTTTTTTATTGACTGTTTGGATATAGCCCGATAAAAAGGAACGTATGATGTGCATTTTAAAAAGGATGTGATCCCGGTGATATTCCATATTTTCGGTCTCTCTCTGGCCCTCTTACAGACAGCCTACTGTTTGAGAGAGGCCATGCTACGTTTCGGTTTAATTACAGGTGTTTAAAATATATGTAACTCCCCTACAATCTATTCTTAACAGGCAGATCGAGTGATTTAAGGCAATCTCCTTAAACAATTTCTGCTAACATAATAATGTATGGTGGTCACTTCGAGAATGATAAGCGTATTGAAAGGCATATCTGTGTATGAAAAGCCTATATTTCTTGGCTTTTATTTTCCAGTCTATCTCTTTCGCTCTCTCTCTCTCTATTCTCTCAATTTTTTTCTCTTTCTTGACATTTCTCTGTGGAGAACAATCCTCTTGTTCTGTGGTCTCTTCTGTACCGTAGTAGATAGGAAATTGCAACGGAATGGACATTCTTCAGATTCACTGACTCCAAATTGACAACTTTCATCTGGTGGAAACCACGGATGCTGTATTGTTTTCAGAGTGTAGTGAACCTAAAAAGAAAGGGTAAACCCATTTCGGTGTGTGTGTCTCTGTGTGTGTGTGAGTGAGTGTGTGTCTGTAGCTTTACCTGTGTGTGTGTGTGTGTGTGTGTGTGTGTGTGTTTGTGTTTGTGTGTGTGTGTGTGTGTGTGTTAATTTGCTTGTTCGTGTGTCACCAGAGACGTGTTCTTTGGGTGGAAATATACAACAGAAGACCCTAGATAAAGTGGAAAGATTACATTTGTCCCCGCGTGTAGCGGTGTGAGAGGAGGCTGAGAGAGGAAAGAGTCAGAGCGAACGTAATGGTTGTATTACTGCACTCCACCATGCATTATTAATGTTAACGTGATCAGGACAGGTGGACAAACCCAGGAGAGATATCACTGCTTAATGAACAGACCTCGCTCTGTCTTTTTCTCTCTCTCTCTATCCCCCTCCCCAAACCCCCCGGTACAGGACCTAGCAGCTGTTATTGTTGAATTGAAAGGTAAGGTAGCCCCCCTATTTAATTTACAAATAACATCTACAGTCTCTCCTAATAGACCAGCCGTATGTCAGAGCCGTGGTTGCACCCGTCTGCATTTTAAATGAGGAGGTACATAGGTTTTAGCGCTACATGGATATGTCAGTCGATACCCAGATTTTTTTTTTTTCATATGTATTTTTTTATATATATATTCCAGGAATTGAAATAATGAAATGAAAATGATCGTCCTTCTCATTGAGAGTCTTCGAAGGCTGCATCTTTCGGGGCAAAAACATGAACACCCATCAGTTAAATGATACCGGCATAGACATCAATTAAAACGTAATGTTGACACACTCAAAATTGAAATATATTTTGCACAGGGGGGATTTTGTGGCGTTTGAATATACTGTATTGCTTGTGTCTTTGGGATAGCGTAGGTTCTAGTAAAACAGTGCCAAACAAGTGGCCGGCAGAGCGCTCTCAGATTATTAGAGCTGCATTTTATAATGCAGTATAACGTTATATATTTTGTATGGTGTGTTCACTAAGTGGTTACCCGCTGCTCACATTCCGGTAGACCGGTAAATATGAGACTTGAGTTTTCCTCCGTCCTGGTAAGAACCGACTGGATGAGAAAATTTTGAGCTGCTCTATTATACATATATTGTGGACTATCGTAGCCAATATAGTATACCAAACGTATACTATTCAGAACGTACACTATTCACAAGCATCAAACTAAGTACAAATGCACACTACTCATATGCATCAAACTAAGTCAAAACATACAGAATTCATACGCATTAAACTAAGAAGTTGAAAATTTAGGAAACGTCCTTTTCAGCCACGTAAAGGCCTTATGCTCTTTGCATAAAGATGATGTGTTAAATCGATGTAGCATACAGCCTTGTCTGTCCAACACATACAGTGCATCTGTTATATTTTCAGGTGTTTTAGAGGAGATCCAAACATGCAAGGTAACACACTAAAAACCAACTTTACTTCTTTAGGAATCAGTGCAAGCAATGCTTTTACTGAGGAGAACATTGAGTCAGTCTGGTATCCTGTCTTCGTGTCTTGAATGGTGCTGAGGCCTTCCATGTCTACCATGAAACAATATAATATGTTTTAAGTCCTTTACTGCCCCCTACCGTATTGTGGTGGTTTGACTGACTGAGTGGCTAAATGGCAGGCAGATGGCTCATGTGGGAAATACTGCAGTGAATACCGAACCATTGTAGCTCTAAGAATGCACTGATCTAAGGAAGGAATGACGTATATGCTTCTCGGTAATCAAAACACATTTTACCGGCTTAGAGATGTACAGGGATGGGGTTTGTCAGTTTCCATTATTTCACTGAAAGCATAAAGCGTAGGTATTATTGTGCTACACAACAGTGCTTCTGTCCATGCATGTGTGCATGTGTGTCTTATTTGAAGGAGTAGGCATTTACACAAATGTGTTGTTAGTTTAGGTACCAGTAACATATTTTAGAAAATAATTGAGCACCCTAACTAATACATTCAATTAATTGTTGTGTTCTGTTCTCTGTCAGTATTTGTCAAGTTGATAGCACAGATATAACGAATAAGATAGATAAAAGAGATGCACCTGTCATTAGCAGAATACATGATTAGTCAATTAGATTGCTCTATAATTGGGAATAGATTAGGAATACAATGTGAGCACCACAATAGTAATACTTTCTCTAAATAGGTGAGACCCTTGCAGGTCCTGTTTGGTTGGGCAGGAGGACAAGTTTGCCGGTGTAGAAGGGTCCAGGGTAGAGTGGACCAGGGGGGCAGAAGGGGCGCAGTGCAGACACCAGGCCACCCATCATTTGACCGGCAGCTCAGGCCTTGTTTACCACCTGAATCCCCATCCATGCTGATGAGGAGGGAAGACGGCAGAAATAATGCATAAGGAGGGATAAACACACACACAAATATATACACACACACACAGAGAGAGAGAGAGAGAGTGAGACACAGACATAGACACACTTTGCTTTACGCACTGCAGCTCTTCAGACAGGTATTACTGGGGTTAATGTAATACTTATGGAGGTGGTATGGTAGAGGGTGAGGGAGGGATGGGAGGTAGGGGGATGAGGGGGGAGGATTTGGGTCTGTGATGCCGCCTCCTCCCTAGCTCAGCCTCTCCTAACCGACGGAGCGCAGCTCCTCTTCAGGCTGGAGGAGACATGAGAGAGGCCCCGGGTTTATAACACACTCCACCACCCCTGGCAGCCAGACACATACACACACTCTCCTCCTCCTCCTCCTCCTCCTCCTCCTCATCCTCCGCCACCTCCTCTTCATCATTCTCCTCATCATCCTCCTCTTCCACTGCTCCTCATCATCATCATCATCCTCCTCCTCCATCACCACCTCCTCTCATCGTCATCCTCCTCTGCCACCTCATCCTCCTCCTCATCATCATCCTACTCCTCCGCCACCTCCTCCTTAACCTCCTCCTCATCATCTTCCTCATCTACCACCACCTCCTCTCCTCCTCTTCCTCCTCCTCCACCACCACCTTCTCGTCCTCTCCCTGTTACAGGCTTTAGTCATGGGACTGCGTTTGGGGATTCCAGGAACGAGGAGATGCTATGAAAATAACGCTGGGATTAGATATCCTGGATAATCTTTTGGAAGCCGTATGTATGTTATGAATGTTAATTATATTATGTTAGTTTCTGCGTCCCAAAAAGCCCCGTATTCCCTATATAGTGTATTACTTTCGACCAGAGCCCTATTGTCCCTGGTCAAAAGCAGTCTACTAAATAGGGAATAGGGTATAATTTGGGAAAGAACCTACATGTGTGTTATTATCATGTCACCTGACGTGAAGAGTGGGTTCTGTTGTAGCCGCTGGGTCCCACTTCTCCATTGTCCATTATGTACAAATCCCTATCTTTGATATCAAAGGGCAATTGTATTTCCAGATTTTAACAAGCCAGATATGTTTTGCCGGATAGGTTGTTAGTAACATGTATCAGACAGGGGTCTACAGTAATACCACTGAGAGTTAGGCCAGTATAAATTATCTGAACCAGCTGTCCAGTGTAAGCTGTCATTATCTTTCATTAGAGCAAAAAACAACAACATTACAAAACAGTAAAACCTAGAATTGATTGTGGCTTTTGGGAGGGTATAACATTGTAGCTTCACCTGAGGCTGAAGCTTACCTGTGCTTTTGTACATACTTTATTCTTACCTGGTCTCTTGCTATGTCTTAGACCCTGTATGATATCTTTCTGCTTCAATTCCCCAGCCACAACAATCTGTTTGAATTCACAAGGTTGTGAGCCAGGCTTGTTTCTCCTGCTTGACTAGCTTAGTGTATAATTCACGACCTCACCATCGGTTATAAATTGACAAAGTCCACACAGAGGGCAACAATATCCAACAATATCAGATGGATAGAACAACACAAACACCAGACAGCCGGACCATCACACAAACAGAAGACAGACAATATCTCAAAGGAAAGAAAGGATTGAGAGGAAAGAGGGAGTGATCCAATAAAATTGAAACATTTGGTGTGGTGATAACCAGAGAATGAAGGAAGGTGTGTTTTGGTGGTGTAGGTGTGTTGGTAGTGGACTATCTCCACAGCACAGCTTGTCACTAATCAGTGTTTTCTGGTGGTAAGGAGCACTGACGACGCCTAGCATGGACAGCAGTATGCAGCTAGACTAGCTATGTCTCGCTACAGGGAGCTAGCTAGCTGCATACTTCAGTCCACGCCACACATCCTCTCTACCAATACCACCACAAACCACAAACCACTGATTATTGACAAGCTGTGCTGTTATGGAGTATTCAGCATAGACAGCAGCAAGCAGCTAGCTAACCTCCCAGTTGTGAAACACAACAGAGAGCTGAGAGAGCAGCCTGGCTAACAAAGCCACCGCCACCAGTCTGGTCTGAGGGAAACATGGAGCCTGAATATTTTATGACTCCTCCGAGCACAGAGAGACTACAGAACTAGCGTGGCCATGATTGGAGAGGTGTTGCTCAGTGCTCACTGAAGGTCAAGACAAAAACCAACGTAGAGAAACAGAAGCAAAAGGCTTATCTGAGGAACAACAAATACAACAATACGTCTTCCTGATAAGTATTGTATAAAACACTGTAAAGCACCACGGATTTAGTTTTTCTATACATTTACTATTGCTCTATCTCTGTTACAACGTACAGAACACCGTTTTGAGTTTATATGTGCATGTGACGTAAGTGAAGTGTTTCTAGTACATTAAAAACAGTCAAAAAGGGGATCACACAATACAACACCATATTCATATCAAGTCAGAGCCACAGGGTGACCAGAGAATGATTTTAAAACGTAAGCATCTGGAGTGAGAATATCTTGAATGTGCTACGAAGAAGATGCATAATCATTGCCACAGTTCAATGGTTTCATTATTTGAGATGTAATGCTGTGCTCTGACTATGAGTACATGCTTTTGATATGCTATGAGTTTGTGTCCCAAAATAGCAATGTGAATGCAATGGCAGTCCTCACTAAGACCTCTTGCATTGTGAGCAGAAGGAGACTGAGTCATTTTCTGTCATGCCCTGACTCAGGGGACGTTGATTTGTTGAGTCAGGGTGTGTATATTCCGTGTTATGTTGTGTTTTTCTATGTTTTGTTCTAGATCGTTTAGATCTATGTTGGCCAGGGTGGTTCCCAATCAGAGGCAGCTGTAGCTCGTTGTCTCTGATTGGGGACCATACTTAGGCAGCCTGTTTGGCACCAGTCTGGGTGGGATCTTGTTCCGTATAGGTATGTTATTAGTCTACCTTGGACTTCACGTATCATTTGTTTGTTGTTGTTCGTGTTCAGTACGTTAATAAATATGTACGCTTATCACGCTGCGCCTTGGTCCGTCTCGTCTATATACGATTTTGACAGAAGATCCCACCAAATGAGGACCAAGCAGCGTGTCCAGGAACAGACAGCCTGGACCTGGGAGGAGATCCTGGACGGGAAGGGATCCTGGACTTGGGAGGAGATTCAGGCCGGAATGGATCGCCGTCCTTGGGAGGAGACTGTGGAGGTGCGCTATAGAGAGGAGCAGCGGCAACGCAGAGGGTGCCGGCCGAGGAGGAAGCCCGAGAGACAGCCCCAAGAAAATGTTTGGGGGGGGCTAAAAGGGTGGTTGGCGGAGCCTAGTGTTAGAGCAGAGCCAACGGGGTGTGCCGGCTCAACGCTTGTGGTCTCCAGTACGCCTCCTCGGTCCCGTATATCCTGCGCCGGTGCTACGTGCTGTATCGCCAGTACGAGTGCACAGCCCCGTACGTCCTTTGCTGATGCCTCACACATATTGTGTGGAAGTAGGCATTCAGCCAGGACGGGTTGTGTCAGCTCTCCGCTCCAGACCTCCAGTCCGTCTTTACAGTCCAAGCCAGTGGTGCGTGTTCCCAGTCAGGCCCGGCCCGTTCCTGCTCCCCGCACCAAGCCAGTAGTGCGTGTTCCCAGTCCAGCCTGGCCTGTTCCTGTCCATCGCACCAAGCCAGTGGTGCGCGTCGCCAGCCCGGTCCGGCCTGTTCCTGTCCCTCGCACCAAGCCAGTGGTGCGCGTCGCCAGCCCGGTCCGGCCTGTTCCTGTCCCTCGCGCCAAGCCAGTGGTGCGCGTCGCCAGCCCGGTCTGGCCTGTTCCTGTCCCTCGCGCCAAGCCAGTGGTGCGCGTCGCCAGCCCGGTCCGGCCTGTTCCTGCCCCTCGCACCAAGCCAGTGGTGCGCGTCGTCAGCCCGGTCCGGCCCGTTCCTGCTCCCCGTACCAAGCCAGTGGTGCACATCGCCAGTCCGGTCCGGCCCGTTCCTGCTCCCCGCACCAAGCCAGTGGTGCGCGTCGTCAGCCCGGTCCGGCCCGTCCCTGCTCCCCGCACCAAGCCAGTGGTGCGCGTCGTCAGCCCGGTCCGGCCCGTTCCTGCTCCCCGCACCAGGCCAGTGGTGCGTGTGTCCAGTCCGGCAAGGCCGGTGCCTGTTCCACCGGTGCCTGGTCCGGCACCGGTCAGCTGCTCCACTCCAGAGCCAGAGCAATCCGCTCCACCGGGGTCCGGTCCAACTCCAGTCAGCGGATCCACTCCGGAGCCAGAGAAATCCGCTCCACCGGGGTCCAGTCCAGCTCCGGTCAGCCGCTCCACTCCGGAGCCAGAGAAGTCCGCTCCACCGGTGCCCAGTCCAGCTCCAGTCAGCGGCTCCAGTCCGGAGCCTGTACAGTTCGATCCAGCGTCGTCGGGTCCAGCTCCAGTCAGCGGTGCCAGACCAGACCAGGGGCGCAACAGGGAGGTGGAGAGAAAGTGGTGGTCACGCCCGGAGCCGGATCCGCCTCCGAGGTGGAATGCCCACCCGGCCCCTACCCTGTTATGTTTTTGTGGCGCGGTCGGAGTCCGCACCTTTGGGGGGTACTGTCATGCCCTGACTCAGGGGACGTTGATTTGTTGAGTCAGGGTGTGTATATTCCGTGTTATGTTGTGTTTTTCTATGTTTTGTTCTAGATCGTTTAGATCTATGTTGGCCAGGGTGGTTCCCAATCAGAGGCAGCTGTAGCTCGTTGTCTCTGATTGGGGACCATACTTAGGCAGCCTGTTTGGCACCAGTCTGGGTGGGATCTTGTTCCGTATAGGTATGTTATTAGTCTACCTTGGACTTCACGTATCGTTTGTTTGTTGTTGTTCGTGTTCAGTACGTTAATAAATATGTACGCTTATCACGTTTCGCCTTGGTCCGTCTCATCCGTAAACGATCGTGACATTTTCCAAATCAGTTCTCTAAAAAAGTTATCTAAATGTGAAACCACCCATCTATTGCTGTCCGTCTCTCAAACATATAAGGTGCAGCAATTCCTTCTGCTCCGTATAGTGTAGAATAGATGGAAAAAGCTATGAGTGTTTTGGTGAACTTCTGCTGAAATTCGATGTATATACTGAGTGTACAAAACATTAGGAACATCTTCCTAATATTGAGTTGCACCACCTTTTTCCCACAGAACAGCCTCAATTGGTCAGGTCATGTACACTACAAGGTGTAGAAAGCGTTCCACAGGGATGCTGGCCAATGTTGACTCCAACGCTTCCCACAGTTGCTGGATGTCCTTTGGGTGGTGTACCATTGTTTATACACACGGGAAACTGTTGAGCGTAAAAAACCCAGCAGCGTAGCAGTTCTTGACACACTCAAATTGGTGCGCCTGGCACCTACTACCATACCCTGTTCAAAGGCACTTCAATATTTTGTCTTGCCCATTCACCCTCTGAATGCACACATACACAATCCATGTCTCAATTGTCTAAAGGCTTAAAAATCCTTCTTTAACCTGTCTCCTCCCCTTCATCTACACTGCTTGAAGTGGATTTAACAGGTGACATCAATAAAGGATCATAGCTTTCACCTGGATTCACCTGGTCAGTCTATGTCATGGAAAGAGCAGGTGTTCCTAATGTTTTGTACACTCAGTGTATATTTTATTGTAGTAATCCCATCCAGTAAAACCACAGAATTTATGGAGAATTGGTCGGTTTTTCAAACTCAAACAATCCACTAGCCTACTCTTCTCAGACAGACCCATGCCAGGCTACCAGTCTGCACGTATGCTATGCAACAGTGTTCCAGTGCAGCCTGCTGCCCACTGCCTGGCTGCCCACTGAGACTTGGTACTGGTCCAGTCCTGACCAGATGTAAGCCTGAGGGGAGATCTGTCCATGGCCAGGCCGTGCAGAGGTCAGGGTTAATGGCTGTTCAGAGGATCCATGTTCAGCGCTGTTGAAGTCTAGCCTCTACAGTATGTCACCCTGCCTGAGCCCTGCCAAGTCCTAGTTCCCATCCCTGGGAGAGCTCAGCAGGCAGAGGGGACATTAGCCTCAGTCCTGCACTTCATTAGCCCTTGTTAATTAATGGTTTGCTCTAAAGGGATGGCAGCAGCATAATGTCTGGAACCTGAATGGGCTAGTGCCTGGTCTGTCTCTGTGCTGTACGTGACCATCCATACTGCCATATGCTGCATGGTGTCTGATTGTCTCTCCTGTGAGAGAAGGCTATATCAGGTCAGACTTGTAATATTTTTGACATACATAAACGGTAGCTTTGAAGGTGGAATTTTATCAAGTCAACATATCCACACTTACTTATAGATCCAGTGACATACAGTATGTATACAGCTTTCCTATCAAACCCTGGATGCATGTCCGTGAATGAACTTTCCCCTCCGATATGTTTGTCAGTTATAGACTGACATGGAAGCCCAGAGTGTTACACATCTACAGGCCCTATTTTTCAGCTTTGAGAAAATACTCTTATGGGTCTTTTACACTGTCAGCGATGGAACGGTGGCCTGCCACTATCCCTTTGGCCCCTTCTCTCCACTGGTGGTCCAGAGAGAAGGACATCTCTCCAAAGTGCCATCAGCCTCTGATGGGCGACGCTGGCCGCTACCTGCTGGGCTAGGTGTCTGCTAGTTGTCAGAGCTGTGATTGCTTCCTGACCTGGGCTGCCTCTCTAGTACATCAATAATAAAACCTCCTCTTCCTCTGCAGCTGAACTCTAAGTGGGAGAAGCCGCCTGCCTTTCCCTTTGATTTCACACGGCCGCTGGCATTTGATCCATAAAGTGTCTCTTCTTCTGTGACCACGCGTTGTGATACCTCCCTGGACCCCCAGGACCTGCCATCATGGTACAGTAGCCTCTCTGGAAGGCTTTGGTCTCACCAATGCTCATTCCTGGCCTTTACCACAACGCTTTGATGAAGGGCCTTTTGACCAGATACAAGAGGACATTTTAAGGACCTTTAAAGAGAATCTTATCTCTCTTGACAAAGGAACATGACCTTGATGATGTAAAACGAACCTAACTACCGTTCAAAGTCCGTTGCACAAAGAGTGACAAGGTATTTGATATGACAAAAATGGCAGATGGCAGAAATGTCAGTTTATCAAGGGACAGTAATTACCTGAAGTTAGAGAGAAACAAATCACTGTCTTCATAATGTGTCCTGGTGGAGGAATATTATTGTTATCTCCTTATTGTTTTGACGGTCTTTGGTCCTGATGTTAGCTCAGCAGCACGTCTATCAGAAAATGCAGCTGACTCATGCAGTGCCGTAGGAGACGAACTAGACAGCAGGCCGATATCTCTCTGTACTGGGGGCATGGATTTGTCATCTAATGCTTTTGGAGGTGGAAGAAAGAGAGAAAGAGAAAGGGATGGTTACAGTGAGAGATGGGGGGAGTCGTGGGGTAGGAGAAGGGGAGAGAGGGTGAGAAAGGAGAGAGGGGGGGGTCTTTTTGAAGAGCATGGAGGAATCATCCTATAACTCGGCGAGTCGGCTGCACACATGCCTGTCTGTCTGAGAGGTCCCATTGATCAGTCCTGAGTCTCGTGTTCAACACTAACCACCATCCTTCATCCTAACTGTCACTAAGCCATCAACATCAAATCCCACCGCTGCCACGTTCGTTTGGCAGGCCTGAGAGCAGAGCTAGCTTTCCCTCTGATTCCCCTACAACCCCAATAGGCAAGGGAGCGATAGAACAGAGCCCACTAGACTAGAAACACCCTGAACTACTGCCTGCTGCCACGTCTCTGGCAGCCATTACTGCCTTTCTTGTGATTTTGTGACACAGTTTTTGATATGTCACCTTCTGATCTGATGCGGTTAGTGCTGGTCTCGCCCCGAGGGCTCGGGGGTGTGGGCTGCGTTAGAAAGAGAAGACGGAGGAAAAAACGAGCACTTTGAATTCAATTACTCCCTATTTGGTCGTTGTTCCTCTGCTATGTGAAGAACAAAGACACACAAACTGATATCCAGAGGAGCTTTCTCCTGTTTTTCATCCCTGTTGTCAAATTAATTTAGGTCTGTACAGTGTTTTCCTGGATGCTGGATGGATGGCATGTGATTCATTGATTATTTTCTCCTCTCCTCCATCTCTCCCTCCCTCTGTTTGGAGGCTTGATGGAACAACAGGGAGGGTTTGTGTCCCAGAGGAGGGCTGTGTAGTGTACAACTCTGTACACACCACTTTACACCAGCAGTCACCGTCGGGAACATACAGGAGAATTCAATTTACACTGCTTTTAGACAAATGTAAACATACGGCACGCAGCTGCAAATCTCCAGAGCACAGGGTCGTCAACCCCAAGCATGCTGGAATGTGATTTTGTGAATGTGATTCCACAGAGTGTAAATTAGACCAAGTATATATTATATTAAAAACAATGCATAATCTTTCTAAAGCCCCTTTACTGTGAAAACACATTTTCAAATTATGCAGCGGAAAGTACTGTCAAACTCCTTCTGAAAACCCAAGCTAATTATACAGATATAACTAAAGAGAAAAAAAACTGTCCCACATTCTGGGTTTGAAAATGCATGGATGTGAGGATGATTTCTGTGGCTGATGGTGTCTTCAATTAAAAGGGCAGTTGTGTAAATTAATGTGTCTCCCTGTGGGAAAAGGGGGGGGAAAGAGGTCTTGAAAAGGAGTGATACCCCGGCCCAGAGAAGAGCCTTGCCAGAGTTTCAGAAAGCCTCCCTGACTCCTCTAATCCCGCGCACGAACATGGAAAAAGAGGAGAAGCCTCTCCTGTGATTAACTTAATAACGAACATGCACAAAGATGGAGGGAGAGCAGGAAAATAGGTCAAAGGAACCGCTCGTTAGCCAGTCTGAGGATGTGCCCCAAATGGCACCCTATTCCCTATATAGTGCACTACTTTTGACCAGTGCCCATTGGGCTCTGTTCAAAAGTATTGCATAATATAGGGAATAGGGTGCAATTTGGAATGCACCCTGATAGACTTTTGTCCTCTAATGTTATGTGGATTATAAATTCTTCTTTGGCAAGAAACTCCCAGAAGAAGACAAATATTTGACTAGAGGATTAGCCCCAATACAACAACATGGTCGCCCAGCCCTAACTGGTGTAATAATCACTCCAATGTGTATCTCTGCCTCGTTCTTACAAGCTTCACAACACTCCAGTGTGCTTTAGAATGCTTAATTAACAGATTAATAAATCTCAGCAGGACATCAGAAGAGAGTGGGAAAATCAAGCTTTAACACTTGAGCACAGGCATAGACAACAATATAATTTATTAATAAGAATTAGCAGAACCCACAGATATCTGATTTTGCTATTCTAAATGTATTTATAATTTAATGGAAACATATTTTATACAAATCCATCTTTCTTGGCTTGTATTGCTTTTTGGTGATTTTTGTTAGTGTCACGGTTTCGGCCGAGGCTGCTCCTCCTCCTGGTTCGGGCAGGCTTTGGCGGTCGTCGTCCCCGGAGTACTAGCTGCCACCGATCTATGTTTCATGTTCGTTTGGTTTTGTCTTGATGTTGTACACCTGTGTCTTGTTAGTCCTCGTTAGTGTCCTATTTAGTTCTCGTTGTGTGTGTTTGTCTTTGTGTGTGATTGCTCTTCTGTTTTGTGTTGGAGCTACGTACTTCCCTCCAGTGTTTTGGAGAGGTTTTTCGCACATGTTAGTGCGCCGTTTGTTTGACGCCTGTGTGCGCCGTTATTTCGCCTTCGGGCTTATTGTGCTTATTTTCTACGTGAATATTGCACTAAAGTTTTTTGGACTGAGCTTCTGCGTCCTGCGCTTGATTCATGCACCACACCCACCTTCAGCACGCCATGACAGAATCACACACCAAAATGGAATCAGCAGGATCTGCAGTTACGCCTGAGTCGCTCGAGGAGCATGTTCGCGGCCAAGATGACCAGATACGACAAATGGGGACCGCTCTACAGGACGTCATCAACACCCTGCACCGATGGGAGGCCAGCGGGGTACCCACACCTCCACCTACCCTGCCAACCCCATCGGCCGGTCCACCAGTCCCAGGTCCGGAACCCAGGGGGATTCGGCTCTCGCTCCCGAGGGCGTATGACGGAACAGCTGCCGGGTGTCAGGGGTTCCTCCTGCAGGTGGAGCTCTACCTGGCCACTGTACACCCGGTGCCCTCGGGACACGAGAGCGTTTCCGCCCTCATCTCCTGTCTCACGGGCAAGGCGTTGGAGTGGGCTAACGCCGAGTGGAGGAGGATGGACGCCAACACCATCTCCTACGCCGAGTTCTCCCGCCGCTTCAAGGCCGTGTTCGACCATCCACCTGAGGGCAAAGCGGCGGGGGAGCGTCTAGTCCACCTGAGACAGGGGAGGAGGAGCGCACAGGCGTTTGCTCTAGAGTTCCGGACTCTAGCGGCGGACGCAGGGTGGAATGAACGGGCCCTCATCGACCATTTTCGATGTAGCCTACGGGAGGACGTTCAACGTGAGTTGGCCTGCAGGGATACCCATCTCACCTTCGACCAGTTGGTCGATATGTCCATCCGTCTGGACACCCTGCTGGCCACCCGTGGATGTCCCGAGGGGGGTCCGTCCATTCCGCCCTCCGGCACCTCCGAGCCGAGCCCTATGGAGCTCAGGGGTGCCGGCGCTAGAGAAAGGAGGAGGAGGAGCCCGAGGGGGCCTGTCTCCTGCACCAAGTGCGGTCGTGGAGGGCACACTGCGGCCAGGTGCTGGGGAGGGTTCTCCGGGGGAGAAGACAACAGGCCACGCACTGGGGGGCCTCCCAGGTGAGTAGACGTCCCACTTACCCAGAGCTTTCTGTTGCGCACTTTTGTATACCTGTGTGTTTTCCACAGGTTGCACCTCATTCCCAGCATAAGGCGCTAGTAGATTCAGGCGCAGCTGGGAATTTTGTTGATCTGAAGTTTTGTTTAGATTTAGGGATCCCTCTCCTACCTGTTGACAAACCTTTTCCCGTTCATGCCTTAGATAGCCGCCCGTTGGGTTCAGGGTTGATTAGGGAGATCACAGCACCACTTAGGATGTGTGCGCAGGGGGGTCATGAAGAGACTATACAGCTGTATCTGATCGACTCTCCTGCGTACCCAGTGGTGCTGGGAATTCCCTGGTTAAGCACCCATAACCCTGCTATTTCGTGGCAACAGAGGGCTCTCGATGGGTGGTCTGCTCAGTGCGAGGGGCGATGTCTGGGTGTTTCCGTGGGGGCGACTTCGGTGGAAAGTCCAAACCAAGTGCCCGCACTGCACATTCCGCCTGAATATGGGGATTTAGCTCTCGTGTTTAGTAAAACTAGGGCGACGCAGTTGCCTCCTCATAGACAGGGGGATTGTGCGATTGATCTCCAGGCAGGAGCAGCGCTCCCACGGAGCCACGTGTATCCTTTGTCTCAAGAGGAGAGAAAAGCTATGGAGACTTACATAGCCGAATCTTTGAGACAGGGATACATTCGGCCCTCCACTTCTCCCGCCTCCTCGAGCTTCTTTTTTGTGAAGAAGAAAGATGGAGGGTTGCGCCATGCATTGATTACCGTGGTCTCAATCAGATTACTGTGAAATACAGTTATCCACTCCCTCTGATTGCGACCATGACAGAGTCATTGCATGGAGCGCGGTTTTTCACAAAATTGGATCTCAGGAGCGCGTATAACTTGGTGCGCATTAGGGAGGGCGACGAATGGAAGACAGCGTTTAGTACCACGTCAGGTCATTTCGAATATCTCGTCATGCCATATGGGTTGATGAATGCTCCATCAGTCTTCCAATCCTTCGTAGATGACATTTTCCGGGATATGCAGGGACAAGGGGTGGTCGTGTACATTGATGACATTCTGGTGTACTCGTCTACCCGAGCCGAGCATATAACCCTGGTGCGTCGTGGTATTGAGGAGGCTGTTGGAGCACGACCTATATGCCAAGGCAGAGAAATGTCTGTTTTTCCAGGAGTCGGTCTCCTTTTGGGTTATCGGTTGTCCGCGTCAGGGGTGAGAATGGAGTTGGATCGTGTGTCCGCTGTGCGTAATTGGCAAACTCCAACCACTGTAAAAGAGGTGCAGCAGTTCTTGGGCTTTGCGAATTATTACCGGAGGTTTATCCGGGGGTTTTGGACAGGTGGCAGCTCCCATCACGTCCCTTCTGAAAGGGGGTCCGGTGCGCCTGCAGTGGTCAGCTGATGCGGACAGGGCCTTTAGGAGACTGAAGGACCTGTTTACGTCGGCTCCGGTGCTGGCGCATCCGGATCCCGCATTACCCTTTCAGGTTGAGGTAGACGCGTCTGAGGCTGGTATAGGGGCCGTTCTCTCTCAACGGTCCGGCACGCCACCTAAACTCCGCCCCTGTGCTTTTTACTCAAAAAAGCTCAGCCCGGCGGAGCGTAACTATGACGTTGGGGACAGGGAGCTGTTAGCTGTAGTTCAAGCCCTTAAGGTGTGGAGGCATTGGCTTGAGGACGCTCAACACACTTTCCTCATTTTGACTGACCATCGGAACCTGGAGTACATCCGGGCAGCGAGGAGACTGAACCCTCGCCAGGCTCGATGGAGTATGTTTCTCACCAGGTTCGTATTTAAAATCACGTACATCCCTGGGTCCCAGAATGGTAAGGCAGATGCGCTGTCCCGGCGGTATGACACGGAGGAGAGGTCCGTTGAGCCTACTCCCATACTACCGGAGTCTTGCCTTGTGGCACCGGTGGTGTGGGAGGTCGATGCCGAAATCGAGCGAGCGTTGCGTACCGACCCCAACCCTCCACAGTGTCCTGAGGGTCGGAAGTACGTTCCGCTCGAGATTCGGGATCGACTCATTTACTGGGCTCACACGTCACCCTCCTCTGGACATCCGGGTATTGGCCGGACAGTGCATTGCCTTAGCACTAAATACTGGTGGCCCACTTTGGCTAGGGATGTGAGGGTTTATGTCTCCGACTGCTCGGTGTGCGCCCAGTGTAAGGCGCCCCGACATCTGCCCAGGGGTAAGTTACAACCCCTGCCCGTTCCACAACGACCATGGTCCCACCTCTCGGTGGATTTTGTGACAGACCTTCCCCTCTCTCAGGGGAATACCACCATCCTGGTTGTTGTGGACCGGTTCTCTAAGGCCTGTCGTCTTCTCCCTATGTCGGGTCTTCCTACTGCCCTACAGACCGCTGAGGCCCTATTTACCCACGTCTTCCGGCATTACGGGGTACCCGAGGATATAGTGTCTGATCGAGGCCCCCAGTTTACCTCCCGTGTTTGGAGAGCGTTCATGGAGCGGTTGGGGGTCTCGGTTAGCCTTACCTCAGGGTACCACCCGGAGAGTAACAGGCAGGTAGAACGTGTCAACCAGGATGTGGGTAGGTTTCTGAGGTCGTATTGCCAGGGCCGGCCGGAGGAGTGGGCACAGTACATTCCCTGGGCCGAGATGGCCCAGAACTCTCTCCGCCACTCCTCTACCAACCTAACCCCCTTCCAATGTGTGTTAGGTTACCAGCCGGTTCTGGCACCTTGGCAGCAGAGCCAGATCGAGGCCCCCTGCGGTGGATGATTGGATGAGGCGCTCGGAAGAGACGTGGAACGCTGCCCACGTCCACCTGCAGCGGGCCGTCCCTTCGTCACAAGGCGAGCGCCGATCTCCACCGCAGTGAGGGGCCGGTGTACGCACCCGGAGATCGAGTCTGGCTCTCTACCAGAAACCTACCCCTCCGCCTGCCCTGCCGGAAGCTGGGTTGGCGGTTTGTGGGGCCCTTTAAAGTCCTGAGAAGATTGAACGAGGTGTGTTATAGGTTACATCTACCTGTTGAGTATAAGAATATTAACCCCTCGTTCCATGTGTCTCTTCTCAGGCCGGTGGTAGCTGGTCCACTCCAGGACAATGAATGAGATAGGGGAGACTCCTCCGCCCCCACTGGACATCGAGGGGGCTCCGGCGTACACCGTTCGGTCCATCTTGGACTCAAGACGCCGGATGGGGGGTCTCCAGTATCTCGTGGAGTGGGAGGGGTACGGCCCGGAGGAGCGGTGCTGGGTGCCGCGGAGGGATCCGCGTCCTCCTGGTCGTCCCCGAGGCCGGGGTCGGCGCACGGCTGGAGCCGCGCGTCAAGGGGGGGGTACTGTCACGGTTTCGGCCGAGGCTGCTCCTCCTCCTGGTTCGGGCAGGCTTCGGCGGTCGTCTTCCCCGGAGTACTAGCTGCCACCGATCTATGTTTCATGTTCGTTTGGTTTTGTCTTGATGTTGTACACCTGTGTCTTGTTAGTCCTCGTTAGTGTCCTATTTAGTTCTCGTTGTGTGTGTTTGTCTTTGTGTGTGATTGCTCTTCTGTTTTGTGTTGGAGCTACGTACTTCCCTCCAGTGTTTTGGAGAGGTTTTTCGCACATGTTAGTGCGCCGTTTGTTTGACGCCTGTGTGCGCCGTTATTTCGCCTTCGGGCTTATTGTGCTTATTTTCTACGTGAATATTGCACTAAAGTCTTTTGGACTGAGCTTCTGCGTCCTGCGCTTGATTCATGCACCACACCCACCTTCAGCACCCCATGACAGTTAGCACATTTTTGTGTTGCTAAAGTAGTTTGCATCAACAGGTTTTCCATTATGCCCTTTTCTTCTGGTCGCTTGCTTAAAGTCCCAATGCAGACATTTTTATCTCAATATCAAATAATTTCTGGGTAACAATTAAGTACCTTACTGTGATTGTATTCAATCAAATTGGTCAAAAAGACACAAAAAAATGCTTCTTAGCAAGGGCAATTTATCAAGCAAGAATATTGCTCGGTCAGAGTTGGGAGAGCAAAACTGAAAACTAGCTGTTATTGGCAAAGATATTTTGAACTCTCTTTCTTATTGGCCTATTAACTAATTTACCGCCTGGTGATGTCACCAAAACTCCATCCCACCAAAACAGGCAGATATTTCAGGCGGTCTTTTCGAACAGCTCTTACGCTAAAAGCCCACTGGGCACAGACGTCAATTCAATGTCTATTCCACGTTGGTTCAACGTCACTTCATTGAAATGACGTGGAAACAACGTTGATCCAACCAGTGTGTGCCCAGGGGGAGGGCATTGTCATCAATTGCACAATTTCACAGTATTATTCCAACCTCATAGTGTGGAAATATAGATAAAACACAGGAAAATCTTGTTTTTGACTGCACAGGGCCTTTAATCTTTCCACAGTGCTTCACCCACAGCCTTCTGCCTTCTGCCTCTTCTCTACCAAGCTCTGTGTTTGCTGACAATTGGCAGATCAGTTTTTATACTCTGTGTCATCAAAAAAAATCAAACAGTAGGGTTGTTGCTTTTGATGTGAACAGATTAAACCATCAAAGATTTTAATTGTTGCTAAAACACTTTCAGATCTTTGCTATTCCCTTTGCTGAGACTGGCTTCCATCTGTCTCCCAAACACTGCACCAGGAAGGGATACGGTACACACACATGTGCACACACGCACACACACACACATACACACACCAGGTTAGGGGGTTTGAACACACTCTTGAATACTGACGAGCAGTACTCAGTTGTGAGTTGTAGAAAATGAGGAATGAGAGGACTTGTGTGCATCTGTGAGGGTCATGCTATTACAGACTGGCTAATTGAGGACGTGACTACCTTGTGCCTAGAGCCTGTCTAGGTGAATAGTTTACCTTCTGAAGCTAATGAGCCTGTATCAGCAGAGACAGGCGAGAGGTGAGTTTCCCATAAGGTGTCAGGCTCCACTCTCTCTCTCTCCCTGTATATTAGCAGACCAAAATACCATTGACACTGATGAAGACCACAGCTGTATCCACCTCTTCTACCTCCTTCTAAAATGAAAGTCAAAGTGGGATTTAAAAAGGCAAAAGTTGCAGGAGTGGTTAGAAGCACCACAACTTCTCTTCTCCTCTCCTCTGTGCCAGTAATCCTTCTCTCTCGCTCTCTCTCTCTCTCTCTCTCTCTCTCTCTCTCTCTCTCTCTCTCTCTCTCTCTCTCTCTCTCTCACGGTCAGCCTTGGCCCCGGCCTCAACCTCATCACTTTTATCTTTCCTTTGTTGGAGTGGCTGCACTGAGACAGGGGTTCTCCCACCCTCCTCCCACCCTCTTCCACCATCCTCACCCCTTCCTCACCCCTCCTCCTCCTGCTTATGGCTCTGATAAAGATGATTGCCTCCTGGTAACATCCCCCTGCCTCACCCCTTCACCACCTCACCTCTTTCTCCCTCCCTCATTCCCTCTCTTTCTTTCTTTCTCTCTTTCTTTCTATCAGTCTCTCTCTCATACCCTGGCTCTATGCTTAGCAAACATCAAAGGGACCTATCATACCCGATGGTTTAAATCTTTTAACAGGGAATAACAGCCAGAGAACATCCAGACCCCTGGTGTCCCACAGCCATGTCACTGTGCCGTCTTCCCCCTGCTCCCTCCGCCGCAACGCCACCCTCTCCAGGGGAGGGCCCCCCGCTCCCTCCAACCGGGTGGAGAACTCTCTGGTTGATGCGTGTCTCTTTACTCCAGCTCTGTAGGACCACGAGGGGCCCAGGGTCCAGGCTATCTATGTGCTTCACTGTGATCAGGGGCCGGGCCAAATTCTGTTTGAAATGAGAATGAGCTAATTTTGATCAGCCTCCCTCCTCATCCTCCGTGGATGCTGGGGGAAGTCCCAGGTGTCTCAGCATTTCAACGGTCATCATTAGAAAACGCATGCCGCCTTCAAAAAAAAAAAGAGAATAAGAGAAAAGTAAAGTAGGCAGGCGCGCCGCCACTGCGTCTGGTGGCAATGTTTCGCTTTAATTTTTTTCTTTCAACTCCCTCTCCTCTCTCTTTGTTAAATTTATAAACATAAATGAAGAAAATTTACACAACCCACGTGGGCTCTTTCCTTTCTCCCAGGCTCTCTGCTTTCTCCCAGGCTCTCTCCTTTCTCCCATGTCTCTCATTTTCTCTTTCTTTATCTAATTTTTTTCTTTCTTTCTCTTCTTTCTGTTTCATTTGACCCCCTTCTTCCTGGCATCGGTTGGTTTGTATATAGTAAACAAACAAAATAGTTGCAGAAAATAAGGAGACGACCTAGCAAGAGATATTTTGAGGGGAGGGGAGGCTCATTTCTGATTTAGAATTCAGAAGGATTCCATGATCAAAGGGGGCTCAATATATCTCAGCTGTTCAAAGGGACTGGTATAAAACAAATTTGATGTGACCGAGAATAGAGGAGCTCTCATTAAGAGAGCTAAAACAGATAACGACAGGTAAGGAGAGGAAGACGCAGCCAAGCTTTAATTCTCTCCCCCCACTAAACAGACAGGCATTTGTTTGCTGTCTAATCAAGAAGTGTGTGTTTGTTTGTTTGTGTGTGTGTGTGTGTGTGTGTGTGTGTTTGCCAATATGTGTAGCCTAGGATATCACAATCCCATAGCAGAAGAAAGCTATATCAACACCTTGATAAACATCCACCCTGCCTAAACCATGTAATCCTTTCTACAGAACATAATAACAAAATACATAATCCACTGTGTGTATGGTCACACTCTGAAGATAATCCAACCCCATAATCCCAGGTAAAGCATAATGAAAAGTCTGACACTAGGATTGTGTATAACAAATGCACACCGCTAGTCTGAGTATGGTCACACTCACACATAATCTCATGTAAAGCATGAAAATGCACAAGTATTGTATAAGAATCCATGCTAGTCTTGTGTGAGAAATTCATTATATGATAAAGGACACCTCTGGGCCAATAGCAATTGTCCCATAGGAGAGGGATGTATATGGAAAAGAATAAAACTGCCATTCATAGACAACGCTCGGAGGCTAGCCTCTTCTCATCTGTGTCTATCTGATCAGTCCTGGTAGAGCTGGGAAGAGGGAAAGAGAAAAAGGCCAGATAAATATTGTATAAATTAATTTATTGTATAATTTGAGCAATCAAATTAATTAAGGGGTCCACAGCTGTTGGAGGCCAAAGGAGGACATTCATTTTTCAGTGCTACCACTTCTCCCTGCTAAGATTTCACAATAAATATTTCTGCAGGTCTTGGATGAATTTTTCATGTCTGAGTGGAGAAGATGAAAGGAGAGTGTTGGGTGGAGGGATGCATGGGACGGGTAGAGCCTGATGCTCCTCTCCTCCGCTGCTCTGCTCGGCTGCTGAGCCTGACACATACCAGAGAGCGGTGCCTCGCTACCAATCTTTATCGATGACATCAACAACATCCTCCCTGTGTTATTGCTTTAATTACCCAATGCTTTGTCTGCCTCCCAAATGGCACCCTATTCCCTATATAGTGCAATCATTTTGAGCAGAGCCCTATGCGAAAAGCAGCACACAATAGAGAATAGGGTGCCATATGGGACGCACTCTTTGTCAAGGGCCTCCACAGCGTCATTTGAGGTGGGGAAACGGAGAGGAAAGGAGGAAAGAAGTCATCCGGTTGGGACATAGGTGATTAAGATGCTTAAGGTGGATCTTGTAAGTAAGAAGCATTCACCTCCATTGTGAGTTCCTGTCCACTTCCTTTAAAAAAGGAAATGATAAAGCCTAATAGTGAACAAATAGAGCAGTGATCTATGATACTGCTACTAGGCCCCTCCTACCTAATTCCACTGTGGCAAACAATACTGGAAGCTCATGAGATGATGATGTCACTCAGAGGTTGGAGAAACACTATACTATACATTCAGACTTTTCCAGACTTTCAAACCTTGGTGATGTACACATAACTTACAGTATAACAGCACAAACAAATATTTCTCAAACTGTGATCCATCAACATATGATAGATGGTCAAAACTGATCTATCAATATTATTTTATCGTCATATTTTATCTGCTCACAGATTGCGCTCCTTCTCTCCTCCATCCCATCAAGGGAAGAAGCAAAGCTAGCTAATTCAGGAGTAAACATCTGGCACAAGGGCAAGACAACAACAACTATATCCCACCTGGGACACATACATCCACCATACAATCTTTCCAGAGCTCTAACCATCTCAAACAGCTGTCCACATGTCAAGGCTTGAAAACAACAACAATTAGCTCCACACGTAATTTTTTTTTTCTATTCCCTGTTCTTATCAGTGGCACAACTTTTATGTACTGCTTATTATTCTACTCCACAAGGCCACACCAGACCCTCTTGCTAATGGAGATCAATCTGTCTGTAAATTGCAGCGTGTCCCAGTGTCCCAATCCCATCACCTACACACAGAGATTCCCTGGAGAAGCAACATATCAATTAACACTTACTGTAGTTCATATTAATTAAATCCTCCTAAATAATAAGTAGGACATTATTCGACCTGCTTAAATGGAAGTCTGTCCCGAGAGAGAGAGAGAGAGAGAGAGAGAGAGAGAGAGAGAGAGAGAGAGAGAGAGAGAGAGAGAGAGAGAGAGAGAGAGAGAGAGAGAGAGAGAAAGTCACATGTAGTCCTTTCCTGTCACCTCAAGACAAACTAGACCGAAACCATACCTGTTTAATAATTTGTTTATTCTCACTGGTGCACTTTGCAAAGTTATTCTTCACGTGTGTCCTGCCCTAATTTGGGTAAACATTTTGTAGGTCTATTTGCTTTCTTGTTTTGTGTTTTTCTTTGCTTCCTCAATCACATGGAAAATCAGCTTAACTTAACCAGTAGCTCTAGACATTCAACTCTTTGGTAGACCAATTGTTTAATTCCTTTATATTCTCGCCGATCAATGCGTTCACTTCAAAGAGATTGGAAGCGCCTGTGTCCACAGTGGATTGATCAGATCTAATACAAGTCATTAACATACAACTTGTTTAACAAGTGTGGCCTCTGTACTGTATCTGTGAATCAAGTGATGCATCGATGAAGCCGGTCCAGGATTGTCAATGTTCTTAAACGTTGAACAAACACTGCAGAATGGATGGGATCAACCACCATCCACCATACCAACGCTCTCTCTCTTCTCCCTTTATATTCTATTCACTTCTCTCACTCTGACTCTCGCTCTCGCTTTCTCTCTCCATCTCTCTCCCTTCGCTCTCTCTCTCTCGTTCTCTCTCTCTCGCTCTCTCTCTCTCTTTCTTTCGTTCTCTCTCCGTCCCCCTCTCTCTCTTTACTCAACGTTACCACTTAGCTTTAAGCCTGCACTAAGGCATGAGACCACTAGTATACTTTACTGATGATAAATTTATAAGGCAAACTGAGGGAAAAGTATTAAACAACCTTTTGAATAGCCGGGGTTCACTTTACCAAGGCATATCTTTTTCATCAACAAAAATAACTATTCGGAGGCAGTAAAAGCATGCTTAGAAAGTAAAAGGCCATTTTAGCCAACCAGGCGAGTGGGTGGGGTAGAAACATAAAACAATCCATGACTACGATAGCCTAGAACCCCCCTACGCGCACGCACGCAGACACACACAAGTCCACGCACAAACACACACACACAGCTAAATCAAGCCTTTGAAAAAAGTGTCTTAAATAATTCAGGCTTTGGTGGGTTTGAATAGCTTTAGTGTAGAAATATGCATTCTCCTGATACAGGATCAGTCCCCAAGGTGTCTCCCCTCCCCTCCCCTCCCCTCCCCCTCCCCTCCTCTTCTCTTCTCCTGTCCCTGTCCCTGTCCCTGTCCCTGTCCCTCTCCCTCTCCCTCTCCCTCACCTCTCTTCTTTATGGACTGGAGTGTACTGTTCCCTTACATCAATAACCTAAGATGTTCTTTGAGATGCACATACCTGCTTTATTATTACATCAAACAGACATTGGCATTGTTAATTTGCATAATTTAGTATTTGAAAAATATCAATATTTTTCTGCCTATTAAGAGAGAAAAAAAAATCTGCCTAAACTTCTGTGTACACTGCAAACCAATAAATTAAGTGCAAAGTTTTGCAGCAAAGCAATTATTGCCGTTGACTAGCATCTTTACTGGGCTTGTAGACTAACACAGAGTGGTTAATATTTAAATATCTTTGCACCCTACAAACATTCATATTTCATCTGGTGTCTCATGCAGTTTATACTCAAAGCAAAGTGTTGGACTGCATAATTATTTCAGTTTAGCATTTTTTCCAACCTATTACTTCCTTAAATACAAGAATTTGAGTTATAGCTCCTCAGAGGGCTAATTTAAGAAAGGCATGCATTCATTAAAACAACCTTAGATGGAAAGAGGAGAAATCCCTAAATAAGCTGTTGGTTGAATATCAAGGATGATTTATTTCCTTCAAAGGAAACAGGGACAATTATTGGAGGAAGCAGTGGTTATTTTTCTCCCGGCTGGCTGTCTTGTAACTCTCTGAAGACAAGCAGGTATCTCTCTCTCTCTCTTTCTCTCTCTCTCTCTCTCTCTATCCCTCTCTATTTCTTTTCCGGACGCCTCAAGAAAATAAAGCTTCCATCAATCAGAGTGTGAACCCAGGCTGCCCATGCCCCGAGCTCAGAGCAGAGGGAGAGTAAGGAGACACACACACACACACACACACACACACACACACTGTAAGACTACACAAATGAGACAGTTTTATCCCCAAGGTCATATGTGGGAATTCTATGTGATTAATAATAGTACTTACTAGTAGTCTAATAGTGTTCTATCAGATTATATTATATTAGCTAAATAGTATGATGTATGTACATTTTATAAGAGTGAGGCATATGTGAATATTAATGTGTTCCTCTGTGTTATTAAACAATATGGTAAAACATTTCAGTCAGTCGTGTTTGATGTGTTGTGTCCATTATTTTGTTGTGTTGTGTCCGTTCTTTTGTTGTGTTGTGTGTGCCCATTCTTGATCTCTAAATCCAGCCTCTGGAATAATGAAATAAATATCTAACTGTTTAATATTTCAGAGCCAACTAGTAGTTAAGTGGAAGTGTTTTTCTGCCAGACCTTGTTTTTCGCCCCCCTCTCCTCTCTTCACAAATGCATTGTGTGCTGCGGCCAGGCTGATCCATCACTCTGTGTCTGGCGGGAGAAAAAGCACTTTCCCAGGGTATGTTTTTTATTTGTGCCAGTGCTGCTGTTTCCGTGGCACCCTTGAGACCTCGTTGATGGACACTCTGGTCATCACAGGAGGAGAGCTGGGGGACTCCTCACAACCTTCTATACACCCCTCTACCTCACCCCTATACACACACAGACATACACGGAAACATGCACACGTAAGCAGGCACATGTAAGCAGACACACACACATCCCACACCTCTCCACCCAAGCCTCCAAAATCGCCCCTCTCTATCTCACCACCTACCTCATTTGTTCTACCACCACCTTCCCATGTCCCTACAGTGTTGTGGACTCTCTGCTGACAATAATCACTAGCCTAGTCCCTTCTAGTCCTCTCCATTCCTCTCTTTTAGCTAATGTGACGAGGTCATGAGAGACATAGCACGTGTCATTACAGTGCTCCGCAACAGTAAGGTGCATAATTAATAGTCATCAAAGAGCAAGGACAGGTCTAACAAGAACTAGGCCATTAAGGCTGGAAGGTCACTGCAATTCCAGGTAAGAGCAACAGTGAGGGTCAAATTGTAGTAAGGTTAGTAGTAGCTTGTCTCATCAAAGACAAGCTACTAACCTATTTGTTTTCCCCACAGACATGTCTTTTATTGGAACTGATTTCCATACTGCAGTTATTCACATATTGGGAGGTGCGTTGCAAGAAACATTACAGTAATTCACAGTGTTTCCTTTAACGACTGTGATGCCTGGTTTGCATTGCAGTTGGAGAGAGGTAGCTAGGGGAGGATGGGGGTTGTGTGTGTGTATATGTGCTCAGAACAATTATGTTGCAGTAAATCTATTCAAATTGAAGTCTGCTCCAGTTTTACACCAACAAACTGAGATTTGATTTCCAAAATGCTCACTCGTCTCTTTCTACACAAAGAAGCCAGTGGGGAGAAAAAGAGAGAGAGAGAGAGGTGGGGGAGGGGGGAGAAAAAGAGAGTGAGAGTGAGAGAGAGAGAGAGAGAGAGAGAGAGAGAGAGAGAGAGAGAGAGAGAGAGAGAGAGAGAGAGAGAGAGAGAGAGAGAGAGAGAGAGAGAGAGAGAGAGAGAGAGAGAGAGAGCACAAGAGCAATCACTGGAGAGAAGTGAAGAGAGCTGGAAGGCAAATCTAGGTGATGCGTATGTTCTCCGAGCACCCCTGGGTCTATCCTGGGTACGTAGGATCTGACTAAGAGATCCGTACTGGGGGAGAAATCCTCCACTCTGCTAGAGCATGGGAAATTAAGCTCAGATAAAGATTCACTCTTAAACATACTCCCTTCTCTCTTTTTTCTTCCTTTTTTTCTCTCCTCCGCAGTGGCAGGAGAAATTACCCATTGTACTGTTTGATAAACCCAAACAGGCCTGGTTGATCAGACCTTGTTTGCATCCCAAATAACACCCTATTCCTTTTATAGTGCACTACTTTTGACCAGGGCCCAGAGGGCTCTCTTCAAAAGTAGTGCACTATATAGGGAATAGGGTGCCATTTGGGTTAATCTGTCTAGTTGGTGTAGCGGTCCCAGCGCTGGTTGATAAGACCTCTAGGTGCTGGTTCAGTCCCAGTTTAGTCTCCCTCAGGTGTTTGTTCAAAGGAAACCTCTACTGAGCCTCCTGGGGGTGTTTAACTCATCGCTATGAGAAGTATTTAGAGAGAAACTCAGAGCCTGAATTCAACTGTCACATCACATTAGGTCCCAAAGAACTCTGATTGAAAGGAATTACATTCTGACCAATCATGTAATTTTGACAAGCCCAAGCCACCACCAATGAATGACATGTGGGACACGGGGAAATTATTTTTTGCACACATTTATTAGAATATGAAACAACACGACACGAAGTGGATTAAATGAGATTATTAACTACGATTATAGCTGTGATGGCTCTGTGAATCCCTGTTTTGATACCAATCACAGATTGAGGCAGAGCAAACAGTGTTTTTTTGAGGGGTAGATTTATTAATAATTTAACAAAGTCAGAGGAGGATACATCAATAAAGTGGTAATAAACCATTTGTGTGGAATTTCAAATTCCGAAATTGACATTCAGCAAACATCTTAGGAAGTATTGTGCAAAATAAGTCTCAGGTTGAAAATGTATATTATTATTATCTGGGGACAATATCAGTAGTGAAACTCTACTGACTAATTGTAATATATTGTGATGTATTTTTTTTTTTATAACTCAATACATATATTGCAGGTATAGCAATGAGTGTTTAGTGTGACAAAATATGAAAAGAATGACTTTGAATTGTTGTAATCAAATTTAATGTCAAAATAAAATGTATTAAAACAACATTATATATTCACAACAAGCAATATAAAATATATAATCTGATGAATCCCAAATGGATATTTTTATTTATTTTTATTTTTTATTTAACCTTTATTTAACCAGGTAGGCCAGTCTAACAGTGTGTTTCTCTGTGTCCAGTCAGAGAATAAGTAGTCTAACAGTGTGTTTCTCTGTGTCCAGTCAGAGAAGCAGTAGTCTAACAGTATGTTTCTCTGTGTCCAGTCAGAGAAGCAGTAGTCTAACAGTGTGTTTCTCTGTGTCCAGTCAGAGAAGCAGTAGTCTAACAGTATGTTTCTCTGTGTCCAGTCAGAGAAGCAGTAGTCTAACAATATGTTTCTCTGTGTCCAGTCAGAGAAGCAGTAGTCTAACAGTATGTTTCTCTGTGTCCAGTCAGAGAAGCAGTAGTCTAACAGTATGTTTCTCTGTGTCCAGTCAGAGAAGCAGTAGTCTAACAGTATGTTTCTCTGTGTCCAGTCAGAGAAGCAGTAGTCTAACAGTATGTTTCTCTGTGTCCAGTCAGAGAAGCAGTAGTCTAACAGTATGTTTCTCTGTGTCCAGTCAGAGAAGCAGTAGTCTAACAGTATGTTTCTCTGTGTCCAGTCAGAGAAGCAGTAGTCTAACAGTATGTTTCTCTGTGTCCAGTCAGAGAAGCAGTAGTCTAACAGTATGTTTCTCTGTGTCCAGTCAGAGAAGCAGTAGTCTAACAGTATGTTTCTCTGTGTCCAGTCAGAGAAGCAGTAGTCTAACAGTATGTTTCTCTGTGTCCAGTCAGAGAAGCAGTAGTTGAGAACAAGTTCTCATTTACAACTGTGACCTGGCCAAGATAAAGCAAAGCAGTGCGATAAAAACAACAACAACACAGAGTTACACACATGGGATAAACAAAAACATACAGTCAATAACACAATAGAACATCTATATACAGTGTGTGCAAATGTAGTAAGTTATGGAGGTAAGGCAATAAATAGGCCATAGTGCAAAATAATTAACATTTTGTATTAACACTGGAGTGATAGATGTGCAGAAAATGATGTGCAAATAGAGATACTGGGGTGCAAATTAGCAAAATAAATAACAATATGGGGATGAGGTAGTTGGGTGGGCTAATTACAGATGGGCTGTGTACAGGTGCAGTGATCGGTAAGCTGCTCTGACAACTGATAGTAGGCTGTATGTTGATTGTTCAGTCAGTTTATATCATGTATATATTATGAATAATGTGTTTTTTACTGTTTCATTCAGACCTGCAATGTTGGAGCTTGGAGTTTAACTTCACTGTACTGCAACTTGTGCATGTGACTAAATAAAACATCTATCAGGAGTCACTCTAATGTTAGGGTGTGAGCGCCCTCTAGCGGTAGATGTAGAACTTAACATAAGTGCAGCCCATATAGCCTACTAGATTTCCAGCCTGGTGTCATAGACTAGACGTAACATAGTAAATGAAAATCCGGGACACTCAAATTAGTATGATATGTTATGTTTGGTATGGTTACGTAAAACAGATGGTTACTTAAGGCAAAGTGGTTAGGGTGGTTAGTCGGGGTGGGGGCGCATAATGTGAATGTCTAGCAACCCAAAGGTTATGAGTTCAAATCTCATCATGTATACCTTTAGCATTTTAGCTCATTAGCAACTTTTCAACTACTTACTACTTTTTAGCTACCTTGCAACTACTTAGCATGTTAGCTAACCCTTCTGCTAACATTAACCCTTTTAGCTAACCCTTCCCCTAACCCTAATTTACAACCCTTTAACCTAACTCCTAAACTTAACCCTAACCTTAACCATAACCCCTAACCCTAACCCCTAGCCTAGCTAAAGTAAGGCAGCTGGCTAAAGTTAGCAATCTAGCTAGAATTCATAACATATCATACGTTCTGCTAATTGGTAACATATTGTAACATATCATAATAAATGGATCATCTCAGATGTACATACAGAATAATACAAAATGCTCTGAGACCAGGTTGAGATTTCAATTCAGGCCTAATCTCTGTTAACCAGGAAATAAAATATGATGTAATTTGGTCAGCTATATGCAGAATCTGCCCACGGGAGATTATATCAAGCCCTATGACTAATAACGCTTGGGGTTTTATAGAGTGCATAAATAATTTTGAGGGTGTAAAAATTTAAGAAACAGCAGAACACGTTTGATTATTTATTTATTATTATTGTTGCAGTTTCAGTTGATGTCCACCCGGGCTTGTTCTGACCTTCTGTGAGGCAGCAGGCATGTGGATCAATTAAAGAAGTCCAATGTCAAGGCCTGTGTGGCTCAAATCAAGGCTAGAGGTTAGGGGTCAAGTTAGGATGAAGGTTAGGGTTAGGAGTTAGGTTAAAGGGTTAAGGTTAGGGTTAGGGGAAGGGTTAACATATCATACTAATTTGAGAGTCTCAGATTTACATTTAAGTCTAGTCTATGAGACCAGGCTGGGGGCTCGCTAGGTCCTTGGAAATTTTACCAGTGGAAGAAGCTTAAAAGGTTTGATTCTCCTAGACTGGGTGAGGGGGGAGGGTGTGAGGAGAGGGAGGACGGGGGTGGGAGACATAATCTACCCCAGGACCCAAACCCTAATCTATCCCGTGTCATGCAAGGGGGCAACACACAGCCAAAATGTAGATATATAAATACACTACATGACCAAAAGTATGTGGATAACCGTTCAAATTAGTGGATTCGAGCACACAGCCATGCAATCTCCATAGACAAAAATTGGCAGTAGCATGGCCCGTACTGAAGAGCTCAGTGACTTTTAATGTCGATACTGTCATAGGATGCCACCTTTCCAACAAGTCGGTTCGTCAAATTTCTGTCCTGCTAGAGCTGCCCCAGTCAACTGTAAGTGCAGTTATTGTGAAGTGGAAACGTCTAGGAGCAACAACGGCTCAGTCACAAAGTGGTAGGACACACAAGCTCACAAATCGTCAGTCCTCGGTTGCAACACTCACTACCGAGTTCCAAATTGCCTCTGGAAGCAACATCAGCACAATAACTGTTCATCGGGAGCTTCATGAAATGGGTTTCCATGGCCGAGCAGCCGTACACAAGCCTAAGATCACTATGCGCAATGCCAAGCGTCGGCTGGAGTGGTGTAAGGTTTGCCACCATTGGACTCTGGAGCAGTGGAAATACGTTCTCTGGAGTGATTAATCACTTTTCACAATCTGGCAGTCTGACGGACAAATCTGGGTTTGGGGATGCCAGTAGAATGCTACCTCCCGAATGCATAGTGCTAACTGTAAAGTTTGGTGGAGGAGGAATAATGGTCTGGGACTGTTTTTCATGGTTCGTGCTAGGCCCCTTAGTTCCAGTGAAGGGAAATCTTAACGTTACAGCATACAATGACATTCTAGACGATTCTGTGCTTCCAACTTTGTGGCAACAGTTTGGGGAAGGCCCTTTCCTGTTTCAGCATGACAATGCCCCCGTACACAAAGCGAGGTCCATGCAGAAATGGCTTGTCGAGATCGGTGTGGAAGAACTTGACTGGCCTGCACAGAGCCCTGACCTCAACCCAATCGAACACCTTTGGGATGAATTGGAACACCGACCGCTAGCCAGCCCTAATTGCCCAACATCAGTGCCCTACCTCACTAATGTTCTTGTGGCTGAATGGAAGCAAGTCCCTGCAGCAATGTTCCAACATCTAGTGGAAAGCCTTCCCAAAAGAGTGGAGGCTGCTATAGCAGCAAAGCAGGGACCAACTCCATATTAATGCCCATGATTTTGGAAAGAGATGTTCAAAGAGAAGGTGTCCACATACTTTTGGTCATGTAGTGTACTTCAATAGCAGTGAACCCCCGAAAGTCAAGGCCTGCTCCACAGAGGAGAAAAGAGAGGAGAGAGGAGATACACCTCCCAATCTGGGGGTATAGTCTCCGTCCCACATGGCACCCTATTCCCTACATAGCGCACTATCTATGGGCTCTGGTCAAAAGTAGTGCACTATATATAGGGGATAGGGTGCCATTTGGGACATAAGCATAGAGACAGTGTAGGAAGCTACTCTGAAAATAGTTTACACTGAAAGATGTTAAGATACGCTAAAGCTACGCCTACGAAAAGTATGATTTATTTAACTAAAGTTACTTTTAAAAAGCTGTTCACTACATCCAAATACCTCATGAAAAATTATCATATGTAAATCTGAAATGTCTTTGACTATTAATTTGCTAGAACAGATCACTTTGGGGCTATGTTAACAAAATGTGTGAATTAGCCAATAACACAAAAATGATTTTTAAATGAGAATTAGGCCGGTCTGATGCAAAAATAAATAAATAAAGGAAATTGTTGCCTACTTCACCCATATTTTAAATTTCACAAACAAAGTAGTTCCAGTAGTTAGCTACACCACTACATTGCAAAAAAATTATTACCTACTGATTTGAATTGAGTTGAACTACCACCAAGCTACTGCAAAATGTAGTTAAATTAGTTCACTACTCCCCAACACTGCAAAGAGATGAAGTGCTCTGAGTCTGTCACTGAACCCACCTCGCCAAAGGAATGGCCGGCTCTCCCCCCCAAAATGTACAGTTATTAGACAACAACACCCTGGTCTCTCTGCGAGTCCCCACACCCTCCTAAGCCATGTGTGCTAACTAGACAGACAGAGGCCAAAGAGGCAGCCGGATTGCATCAGAACATCTGTCACTTTACAGCCACAGTCTCCTTAATAAGTGACACGGCTACCCATGATGCCCCTGGGCACGCAATCGGAAGACGAGAAGGGAGGGAGTGGGTGGTTAGCAGTGACTAGGGGCATCAAAGTGGCGACACAGCCGTCAAAGTCATCCGATGCCCTTTTTCTAAAACAAGTTGTCCCAATTATAGCCAATCAGGACGATCTTTGGCCGTAAACTATCAGGCGCTCTGGCCAGGAAGGCGGCAGACTGGAGACATCAAAGCTGCCAAACAACCTACCGCGGGTGCCCATGGTGCCCATGTGAGGTTCACTTTGCGGTAATTAGTAGACTTTATAGAGCGTAGTTTGTGTGTTCCAAATGGCACCCTATTCCCTTTTTAGCGCACTACTTTTGACCATGGCTCATAGGGTTCTGGTAAAAAGTAGTGCACTATAAAGAGAATAGGGTGCCATTT
Source organism: Coregonus clupeaformis (assembly GCF_020615455.1). Lineage (NCBI taxonomy): Eukaryota > Metazoa > Chordata > Actinopteri > Salmoniformes > Salmonidae > Coregonus > Coregonus clupeaformis. The sequence continues at coordinate 53,724,165 of NC_059211.1, read as the reverse complement.
TGGAAGCAGCAAGAGAGTTTCATCACCAAATGTTTTCAAATTACTCTACGTCTTAATTTGTAGGGGGGAAGAGGGAAGGTGGAGGGTGTAGTGGTTCGCACAGAGGGGGGAGAAAGATGCCCTACAGAAATCATTCAAACATAATTTTAATCAAAGTGCCATCGCTGGAGATCTACTCCCTATACCTCCGGGCAGAGATGGCGTAACAGGCCATACACTCATCCAAATTCCCCTTCACAACCAAGCCATCGCTTGTCCCAAATGGCACCCTAGCTACTCCCTTTATAGTGCACTACTTTTGACCAGGGTCAATAGTACAATAAAGGGAATAGTGTGCTACAGTATTTGGGACAGGCTAAATGCACTACTACATACTACCACACTTCCTGTTAACAGCCTAGTCCTAGACTAAAAACACCTGCTCAATGGAGAATCTGCATAGAAATAGCATTTTAGTCCGGGACTAGTTTAACCTGTGTCCTGGAAACTCCACATGTAAAAGCCCCATGACTTAGACACAAAACCACTACATAGTAGTATTCCTTACTGTTCAGGTCAAATAGGTGTGCAACCACAGACCCTATCCAATCACATTCCACACTGAGCAGTCAGGGATTCCCCCATGCATTCCATCATTAAAACAATAACATTGTTTCCTTGTTGGACATGTCAACCTCTATAGACCTATTAGACTGCCGAACCACAGCCTGGGCTGCCAGTAAACCTTAAAGTACCCTTTAACACGGAACATGCTGTCTCAGTCCACACAGGATGAGTTGAAGGCCATCGGTATGGTCAAAGACCACCTCACAATTGGACAACATGGCAGAAGTTTTCCATGACGGAAGAGCACATTGAATGTTTGTGACCAGGGACATGGTTATTCCTATTCTTTGATTTCAAGGAAATAATGGGCTGGACTCTAGGCAGTGTGTATCCCTGGTCAACCTGATAGGAGAGGAGTCATAACAAACACACTGTCAGTCCAGGTCGAAGTCATCTGCCCACCAGGGGAGGCTGGTAGGAGGAGCTATAGGAGGAATGGAATAAATGGAACGGTATCAAACACATCAAACATATGAAAACCATGTTTGACTCCGTTACATTTATTCCATTCTAGCCATTACAATGAGTCTGTCCTCCTAAAGCTCCTCCCACCCATATTTAGTTGTATAGTTTATTTGCAACAGATTTTCATGCGAATATTCTAAATTCTGCATAAAATTCTGCATGTGCATTTTCCCCCCAGAGATGTTTTCCATCAAACTGACTTTTTGTGGATAAAAGGCTCTGCATGATGACGTAGTACACATAAAAATAACTTTAGCCATTAAATTCCCATGTACCGAATGAAAAATACAAGTTAAACGGGTTTCGATCGCATTTTCAACTCTACTGATGGTTTTGTCACAAAAACTGCTGCGTTATATAGAAAATGTGCCCACTCTGGTCTTGGCACATGCGCTCTAGCCAACATCTTGCAGATACAGTGCGGGTAGGCGACCTACATTATGAGATTATTATGAATAAGAGTGATATTTGTGATTTTCAAAACGGTAGCCAAGCATCGATCATCATGTCACCAGAATAAGACCATCAATATTTATTGTAAAGGAGCATCAAGCTTATCACCTTGCACATTCACCACCCTGTGACGTTCATCATAACATACAGTATTTCATCTGTAGCCTAATAGCAAAGATTTGTATAACTAAACCAAGATAGACCACAGCCTGTCTAATGGGAACAAATGAGTCATAGTGGGCAGAACAAGTAAGGAGGTGGGCAGAGCCAAGCACAAGCTAGCAAGATCCAATTAGCGCGTTCTAGCATGCATCTGCATATTTCCGTTAGGGAACGCCACCTCTGTGAAGTGCGGGTGTGCAATAACTCAATTCGCCTTTGCACTCCTTCTAAACAACGCAATGTTTTTGTGTTTTTTGCTAACAGTAAAGTCTACAAAACCTAGTCCACTTTGTTCAGAATATATTCTAGTTTTGGGAACAGAAAACCGTATTGAGATCAAATGTTTTATCGGTGAGAAAATTTGCAGAATGTCGGCCAAAATCCACCTCGTTCCATCTTCTCCCACTGCCGCCAGTGGGCTTCCTCTCACTACGTGGAAACGCCAAGCGGATGCTTCACATTTATACAGCCGGTGAAATGTCAGTATTATTGTTCTATCTGTGCTAATAGATTGCATGCTTTCCCGAGTCGTAGTGGACCATACAACATACCATCGCGTGACTTCAAGTTTAGGCTACTTTGATATGTAAAGGAAAATCAACGAAGGTCTATGCATTTCCTTGAAAATAATGAACAACATGGAAGATGTGTTCCACGACGCGCTAGCGGAGTGAAACTAACCTTCCATGGAGTTGCATTCTTTTCCAGAGAATGTATAGAGCCCCGAGTTGATTATCCCTTTTATACTATGGCTATAATTTAACACATTTTACCACTAGAAATGTGTTCATTTGCAGGTAGAAATTTGTTCAACATCCACTGAAGTAGCTTGCAAGTTCACTAGATAGCGACAGTAATTGCCTTGGTAACCAAACAAACAGACTTGCTAGTTTAGCTAACCAAACCATCAGTCCTTGGTTGCTATTATGAAAATTGAATTCAACAATGCCAATGTTTTTCAATTCGACTTTTGCTTTCAAAAGCAGCTCAAACATAGAACTATGGACATTCAATTCTACCAATGCAAATATACCATGCGTTATAGGGAAATAATGCACGCTCTAGAATGTCCTTCAAGCCAATCAAGAACGAGTATTTAATAATGGCATCATATAAGATGGTTATAGATCGGCACCAAAGACCACAGCCTGTCGTTTCCAATGGGAACAAATTAGTCATAGTGGGCAGAACAAGCAAGGAGGTGGGCAAAGCCAAGCACGAGTTAGCGAGATCCTATTAGCCCGTTCTAGCATGCATCTGCATATTTCCGTTAGGGAACGCCTACTCTGTGAAGTGCGAGTGTGCAATAACTCAATTCGCCTTTGAATTTCCTTCTAAACAACGCAATTTTTACAATTTGGCAAAGGTTAAAGTCTACAAAACGTAGTCCACTCTGTTCATAACAGATTCTAGTTTTGGGAACAGAAAACTGTATTGATATCAAATGTTTCATTGATGAGAAAATGTGCAGAATCCATCTCCTTCCATCTTCTCCCACTGCCAGCCACTGGGCTTCCTCTCACTACCATATTTGGTAGTGAGTGGAAATGCCAAGTGGAGGTTTCACATTTATACATCCGGTGAAATATCCATCTCGTTGTTCTTGCTGCGCCGGCACAGTGGATGAGTCATAATACCCATAAAACCTAGCGGTAAAACCCGGTAATGGTTCCAATTGTTTTTTCCCCATTCATTTTTGCATCTGGAATTTTAGAACTACTTCATATAAGGTCTGTGTTTCGTGTAGGCTTACCCTGGCGTGACGTTTTGATAGCCATGTAATTCTCTCAGACAAGTTCTCTATATATTTGCCTCAATTTACTCCCAAATTTTCTTAATGCTAATTAGCAACAGAGAAGACCTCAGCAGTAGATCAAAAAATAATTTTGCTTTACACAGCCTAGATAATTGTTTGTACAGTATGTCGACTTTGGTGTCTATTGCAGACCTTATGGCATTTTTCAAGGATGAGCATAAGAACATTAAAGGGGAGAGGACCACTATAAGTCTGGCCATGTGGAGAAGTGCAGCTATAGTGAGGGGCAACTTACCAGTTTGGTCAGGGCCAGCATGAGGAATAAAGTTTATCCTGTGTCGGTGAGTGTAGCTATTAAGTTAAGTTTGAGCATCTTAGCAATACAATGCTTTCTAATCAGCTGTCAACATTCTACAAGGAAAGAGCCACTTAATCAATTATACTGTATAATCATTAACCAGATTACCCCGGATACCAGACTTCAATGAGTGAGAACTCAGTTCTAGAACGTTGTCATTGATGAGAATGAATCTAAAAAATCTATTGACATTCAAAATTGACTTTGTTTAGACATCCAGCCTGTATTGTAGTTTCATGACCAGAGACAAATCTTCAAAGGCACAGTATTTATTCGGAGTGGTACATGAATTCACACAGTCTTGATTTATAGGATCCTTCCCACTATGATTGATATGTCAAGTGATAAAATCCCAAGTTATCAATTAGAAGTTTATGGAAAAACTGCACTTATCCTCATTTGAATATGACAGTTTATAAAAAATTCTACAGCTGTAATGTCATTAATCAAATCAAACTTTATTTATATAGCACATTTCTTACAACAAATGCATTTCAAGGTGTTCACAGTTGTTGGATGGAGTGTTGTCTGTAAAGTGGGGCACAGATAACGAAGAGGAGGATATCAAGGCATTCAAAATGGCTACAGGGATGGATGTGCCGGAGTCAGGGCTTTGGGTCACAGGATCTGGGATCCTGGGTGCCTCACTGGATGGTCTGGTGGGCACCACAGCAGTGGTGGAGGTCAAGTGTCTCTATGATGCAAGGGACCTTACCATTGAAGAGGCAGTGAAGTCGAAGGATTTCTATATCAAGGAGGGAGGGTCTTACAGCCTCCGTGAAGATCATCCTTACTGGCACCAGGTCCAAGGTCAACTCCACAGCACTGAAAGGGACACCTGCTTCTTCGTTGTGTAGACCACCAAAGCCTCCATCACCATCTCCATCCAGCGTGACAACCTCTGGCAGACTCATATTGCTGGACTAGAGGAGTTTTTCAAGGCCAATGGTCCAAAAATATTCCACATAGTTCATACACACACACTAGGCTCCCAGAATAGGTTATATTACATACAAGTTTTGAACAAAGCAGCCAACTAAAGTAATGTAGTTACATTTATCATGGGCACATTGGGAATTTATATCTGTGATGTTCAAATAATTTCTTGCCCCCTGTGTCTTACTTGCTGAAGGCCCCAGTCATCCCTGCCTGTATCTAAATTCAATCACAATGGCTGGTCTGAGTCCATCTCCTCACAATTTCATTCAGTAGTACAACACAATTTACATTGCATTTTATCATGGGCATAGTGGGAATTTACAGTGAGGGAAAAAAGTATTTGATCCCCTGCTGATTTTGTATGTTTGCCCACTAACAAAGACATGATCAGTCTATAATTTTAATGGTAGGTTTATTTGAACAGTGAGAGACAGAATAACAACAACAAAATCCAGAAAAACGCATGTCAAAAATGTTATAAATTGATTTGCATTTTAATTAGGGAAATAAGTATTTGACCCCCTCTCAATCAGAAAGATTTCTGGCTCCCAGGTGTCTTTTATACAGGGAATGAGCTGAGATTAGGAGCACACTCTTAAAGGGAGTGCTCCTAATCTCAGCTTGTTACCTGTATAAAAGACACCTGTCCACAGAAGCAATCAATCAGATTCCAAACTCTCCAAACTCTGGCACTTGTTACAACAAACGTTTCTTTCTAATACAATATTGTAACTTTCTATGTGAAAATGCAGAGTAATAAGCGACCAAAGGACAATAAATCCACATCGGAGGCCTACTCCCCACCAAACAACGAGACAGACATGGCGGAAGGCACAGGTAACAACGTGACACTTACAGAACTTACCCGGGCTTTGGGAGAACTACGTGTTGCTATAGCGGAGGATCTTAAGGCTACTATTGCTGAACTGGACACTAAAATCGAGAGCACCATTCGAACGGTTGCTTCGCAGGGCCAGAGTATTGTGGACCTTGAGAAAGCTTCTGAATTCAACGCTGTAGGCTATGCACGTCATTGCAGGATAGTGTGCAGAGGATTTCTGTGAAAGTGGTCGACCTGGAGGGCAGATCCAGGCGTCATAACCTTCGCGTTGTGGGTCTGGCAGAAGGGGTGAAGGCGGGCTCTCGCCCCACCGACTTCTTCGCCAAGCTACTGAAGGATGCAATGGGACCGGATGTTTTGGCTTCGGATCCCCTACTGGACCGTGCACATCGCGCCCTTGTCCCAGTGCCTGGACCGGGCCAGCGTCCTCCCCCAGTAATCATCTGTTGTCACAGTTTCAAGACCAAGGATCTTATCCTGCGCGAGGCTCGAATGAGGGGCAACCTGTTACATAAAGGGCACCCCTTTCGTGTATATGAGGATTATGCGCCCGATGTGGGAAAGCACCGCGCTGGCTACAAAGATGTCATGACCAAACTCTACAAACTCCATCTTCGCCCAGCCTTGCTCTTCCCTGCAAGACTAAGAATTACCCCGCCTTCCGGGGAGAAGATTTGTCTCTCCTCGGTTTTGGACGCAGAGAAGTTTATCTGGGAATATACGCCAATCCCCCGTACAGGTTAGAGTGCCTTGTCATTGTGTGTTAGGGTCTGCTCATGGACTCGAACCCATACTATACCATAACGGGTGAAACCGTATTAAATGGTCTCAGCAAGGGCTACCGAACATGTAATACGCTGAGCTGACCAATGGAGGGCGGTCAGAGCTCTCATTTAACATTCATTTCACTTTCATTCCGACTGGGTTTAGAGCGATGCCTGTTTGGGAGGCCTTCCAGGTCGGATCATTGACACTTTCGGATGGATATACTTATATTCCCCCATTTTTGTTTTGTTTCGTTATTTATTTTTCAATTCTTACATTATTCCTATTACCATACCATGTATTTATTGCTTGCAGGGGTCTGGGGGTGATGGTTGGGAAGGGGCAGACGCAGACACCTGGATAGCAAGTTGATGCTTTGTGCTGTTCTGCCTTTGTCATAGCCTGGCCCAGCCCTCCGTGGTGCTTGTGTCTGTGTAGGTGTGCCTACATATAATTATTATTATTTGTACTTTATTATTACTTTCTCTTAGCATTTTAGTATTATGTATGTGTATATTTTAAATTAGTATAGATTATTATTCTGGGGTATGAATGTTTGTATGTAGATGTGTGTGTATGGATGTATGTATGTGTATGCGTGTGTATGTATCTGTATATATTTAAGAATATTTATTTTATATGTATATTTTTTTGTATGTGTATGTATACATGTGTATGTAGGTGTGTGTGTATGTATATATGTGTGTATGTGTGTGGGTGCACGTGTGTGTATATGTGTGTGTGTGTGTATATATATATATATATATATACGCACGTCTACAGTGGGGAAAAAAAGTATTTAGTCAGCCACCAATTGTGCAAGTTCTCCCACTTAAAAAGATGAGAGAGGCCTGTAATTTTCATCATAGGTACACGTCAACCATGACAGACAAAATGAGAAAAAGAAATCCAGAAAATCACATTATAGGATTTTTAATGAATTTATTTGCAAATTATGGTGGAAAATAAGTATTTGGTGAATAACAAAAGTTTCTCAATACTTTGTTATATACCCTTTGTTGGCAATGACACAGGTCAAACGTTTTCTGTAAGTCTTCACAAGGTTTTCACACACTGTTGCTGGTATTTTGGCCCATTCCTCCATGCAGATCTCCTCTAGAGCAGTAATGTTTTGGGGCTGTCGCTGGGCAACACGGACTTTCAACTCCCTCCAAAGATTTTCTATGGGGTTGAGATCTGGAGACTGGCTAGGCCACTCCAGGACCTTGAAATGCTTCTTACGAAGCCACTCCTTCGTTGCCCGGGCGGTGTGTTTGGGATCATTGTCATGCTGAAAGACCCAGCCACGTTTCATCTTCAATGCCCTTGCTGATGGAAGGAGGTTTTCACTCATAATCTCACGATACATGACCCCATTCATTCTTTCCTTTACACGGATCAGTCGTCCTGGTCCCTTTGCAGAAAAACAGCCCCAAAGCATGATGTTTCCACCCCCATGCTTCACAGTAGGTATGGTGTTCTTTGGACTCAACTCAGCATTCTTTGTCCTCCAAACACGACGAGTTGAGTTTTTACCAAAAAGTTCTATTTTGGTTTCATCTGACCATATGACATTCTCCCAATCCTTTTCTGGATCATCCAAATGCACTCTAGCAAACTTCAGACGGGCCTGGACATGTACTGGCTTAAGCAGGGGGACACGTCTGGCACTGCAGAATTTGAGTCCCTGGCGGCGTAGTGTGTTACTGATGGTAGGCTTTGTTACTTTGGTCCCAGCTCTCTGCAGGTCATTCACTAGGTCCCCCCGTGTGGTTCTGAGATTTTTGCTCACCGTTCTTGTGATCATTTTGACCCCACGGGGTGAGATCTTGCGTGCAGCCCCAGATCGAGGGAGATTATCAATGGTCTTGTATGTCTTCCATTTCCTAATAATTGCTCCCACAGTTGATTTCTTCAAACCAAGCTGCTTACCTATTGCAGATTCAGTCTTTCCAGCCTGGTGCAGGTCTACAATTTTGTTTCTGGTGTCCTTTGACAGCTCTTTGGTCTTGGCCATAGTGGAGTTTGGAGTGTGACTGTTTGAGGTTGTGGACAGGTGTCTTTTATACTGATAACAAGTTCAAACAGGTGCCATTAATACAGGTAATGAGTGGAGGACAGAGGAGCCTCTTAAAGAAGAAGTTACAGGTCTGTGAGAGCCAGAAATCTTGCTTGTTTGTAGGTGACCAAATACTTATTTTCCACCATAATTTGCAAATAAATTCATTAAAAATCCTACAATGTGATTTTCTGGATTTTTTTTTCTCAATTTGTCTGTCATAGTTGACGTGTACCTATTATGAAAATTACAGGCCTCTCATCTTTTTAAGTGGGAGAACTTGCACAATTGGTGGCTGACTAAATACTTTTTTTCCCCACTGTATGTGTGTGTGTGTGTGTGTGTGTGCGTATGTATGTAGGTATGCACATGTATGTATGTGTATGTGTGCACAAATGTATATATATAAATCACATTTTTTTTAACATTATTTAAAAATTATTTATTATTATGTATTTTTTTATTGGGGGGTACGTTCAATTTATCAAAATCCTTGTTCCCATCTCCTAACCCACAATATGTAACTGTACTGCTGTCTATGTCGGTTGCTGATGGTTTATGTTTAGACCGGCATTGCTTAGCAATAGAATCTTGTGATGATACATCTTGCTTATCTCAGGGATTGACCCAAGATTAACCTTAAGTGCGCAATATGTTTAAGTTGCAACTTATTCTGTTTAGGTTTATTAGATGCTAATTGAACACTTTAAGCGCGGGAGCCTCCTCAGTTCATATGTTAGTAGAAGTTCTAGGATAGTGAGAGGTGAACGTATAGTTGGGATTTTATTTTTGTTTTACCTCTTATTCGAGGTCGCGCCGTACTTTTTTGACATCGGCCAGACAATGTGTTTGTTATTTTTATTTTCATATTTTTTGTATGCCTGTTAAATGTGGGTTGATGGGGGGGTAAAGGTTGGGGAAAGTAGGGGAACAGGGTGGAGAGTAAAGGTGCTTGTGGGGGGGAGGGGTGGGTCGGATACTGCTCGGGTGTAGGTGCTACATATGCTGATCGTGATGGTTTGGGTGCGCTTTCTTACCTTTTTAGTGAGTTACATGTTATGCAGGCCACCATAGGAACTACAAATGAGAGGAGGGAGGGGCTTACATTCACTTCCTGGAATGTCAAGGGTTTAAACGAACCAATTAAGAGAGGCAAGGTCCTAGCCCACTTGAAAGCACTTTCGTCTGATATTATATTTTTGCAAGAAACCCATCTCAAAAACAATTCTCATAACAGACTTAAATGTAAGTGGGTGGGGCAAGTGTATCACTAACTTCTCTGCCAAAACGAGAGGCACAGCGATTCTGGTACGGAAAGGAATTCCCTTTTTACATAAAACCACTATTGTGGATAAAGAGGGTCGTTATGTGATCGTAATAGGAGAGATCCACTCTACTATTGTGGTTTTATCCATGTTTGGCCCATAGATACTAAATATCTATGGGCCAAACATTGATAACCCCTCTTTTTCAAAAGAGTCCTTGCCCTGATTCCAGATATATCCCATACTAATCTGGTCATTGGAGGGGACCTTAACTGTGTACTAGACCAATATTTGGATAGATCCTCTACCCGGCGAACCCCTACCTCCTATACAAGCGAATTCTTGAATACCTACATAATAAATTTGAACTTATTTGATATATGGAGGATCTCTAACCCTACGGGTAGGGAATACTCCTTTTACTCTCATGTTCACAATGTATATACTCGAATTGACTACTTTTTGGTTGATGCTAAACTACTCCCCTATACCTGTAACGTGAGATATCATGATATTATAATCTCTGACCACAGTCCACTCACCTTCTCCCTGAGATTGGGTGACATCGTACCAAACGAGAGGGTCTGGAGGTCGAATCCTCAGCTCCTCACAGAACCAACATTCTGTGAACATCTTAAAGACCAAATTACATTTTTCTTTGATACCAACGACAACACAGAGACTTCCCCAGCATTATTGTGGGAAACGCTGAAGGTGTATTTGAGAGGCTGTATCATCTCCTTTCAGACTGCCAGGAGTAGGCAAAACAGAAGAAAATTGGTAGAACTGGAGGGACAAATTCACTTACTGGATAGGGAGAATGCTAGACATCCATCTATGGAGAAACATTAAAAAATGTTTGTCTTTAAAATTTAAATACAATCAGATCCTCTCGGCTAAAATTGCTAAATCTTTTCTCTATGCCAAGCAAAAATATTTTGAGTTTGGTGACAAACCACACAAATTACTCGCCAGACAACTTCGAAAAAATGTGAGTGACCGAATGATTCACAAAGTCAAATCTGCATCTGGGGAATTACTCTCCTCCCCCAAAGACATCAATGACAGATTCCATCAGTTTTATGAGACTCTATATACATCTAAAGCGGATCCTAACCCCTTATTTATGCAAAACTTTTTGGAGGACTGTAATCTTCCTGCCCTGAACCAGGAAGACTAACTTCCTGAATAAGGAAATATCTCTTGAAGAAATTAGAGAAACAATTAAATCTCTAAAGAGTGGCAAGACCCCGGGCCCAGATGGATACTCTGGTGAATTCTATAAAACATTCAGCAACATGCTCTCTCCCTACCTGCACAAAATGTTGGTTCGGGCCAATGTGGATGGAGCTCTCCCATCTACTTTGGATGAGGCGTTTATTACAGTTATACATAAGAAGGGTAAAGATCCGGACGAGGTAGGGTCATACAGACCAATATCCCTCCTTAATACAGACCAAAAGATTTTAGCAAAAACTCTGGCTAACAGGCTTAGCACTTTAATTGGCAAATTGGTCCATTCGGACCAGACCGGCGTTATCCCTAACATAAACTCATTCTTCAATCTCAGGCGCCTCTTCAACATTATGTATTCTCAGAGGTTACCTAACGTGGACCTTGCCGTTATATCTCTTGACGCCGAAAAGGCCTTTGACCAAGTTGAGTGGCCCTATCTATTCAAGGTCCTACAGAAATTTAATATTGGAGATGTATTCATAAATTGGATCCAGCTTTTATATAGGAACCCCTGTGCGAGAATACTCACTAACCAATCAATGTCGCCCCGATTTAACCTTTACAGAGGGACAAGGCAGGGTTGTGCGCTGTCGCCTATGCTCTTCGCCCTAATTATTGAACCTCTCGCTCAAGCGATCAGATCTCATTCAGCAATACACGGCTATAATACTAAAAGATACTCTAAATAAGATTTCCCTATACGCAGATGATATTCTCCTCTATGTAACAGAACCCCAAGCTAGTATTCCAGCTATTCTTGAGGTGATTAATTTGTTTGGTACCTTCTCGGGATACAGAATAAATTGGAACAAGAGTGAATTAATGCCCTATACGGTTGCAAAACACCTCCTGGCTAGAACATCTTCCAGTTAAGTTATCTTCAGAAAAATTTATCTACCTTGGAATTGTAGTTACCAAACAATACTCCTTACTATTTAAAGAGAATTTCCCCTCTCTGATGAAAAATCTCAAGGCAAACATACAATTTTGGAGAACTCTCCCAATTTCTCTGAAGAATTAATGCCATTAAAATGGTCTTCCTCCCACAACTGCTCTACCTATACCAGAACATCCCAGTATTCATACCTAAATCCTTTCATAAACAACTGGACTCTATTGTCAATCCTTTCATCTGGGATTATAAAACACACAGGATAGGTAAAAAACACCTATGTAAATCCAAGATGGAAGGAGGATTGTCTCTCCCAAATTTTATATTTTACTATTGGGCCGCTAACCTCCGCGCTGTTTTTGCTGGATGACGCACCCCCGCCATCCAGCTGGCTTAGTATGGAGCGTGAGGAGTGTCACCCCTTCTCTATTGGTGCTGTGATTTTGTCACCTGTCAATCTGGAGATGTCACTTTACCGTAACAATCCTATTATACATAGCACAGTACGAATCTGGAAGCAAATTAAAGTCCACTTTGAGCTTAGACTAATATTATTCATGCTCCCTGTTGCTAGGAATCCCTCCTTTGCCCCCTCTAACCTTGATAACACCTTTGAGCGATGGGGAGAGTTGGGGATAAGTACCATAGGGGATTTATATATAGGAGGGACCTTTGCTTCCTTTGAATCGCTGAGGGAAATGTATCTACTTACCTACAAATTAGAGACTATGTTAGAAAACACCTCCCAACATTTGGGAATGCTAAACCTTCCATGTTTGACGGATGCATAAAAATATGCCCCACCTCAGACAAACTGATATCTCGTCTATATGACGCTTTTCAATCTGTTAGCGCACCGTCTACTGATGCCATTAAGGCAAAATAGGAGGAAGAACTAGGGACTGACATTTCAGTGGCAGACTGGGAGGATAGCTTGGAGTATATCCACACCTGCTCCATTAACGCCAGACATTGTCTCATGCAATTTAAGGTATTACACAGATTACACTATTACAAAACTAAACTGCATAGGATATGTCCTGATACATTCCCTATGTGTGATAAATGTCAGGCTGAGCAGGGTACACTACTCCACTGCTTTGCCCTATGCTCTAGCCTGTATGGTTATTGGTGTGGAATTTTTGGGGTCCTCTCTGAAGTTCTGGAGACTTCAATAGACCCAGACCCACTTCTGATAATCCTGGGAGTGTCCGATTCCCTAAACGGATTAACCAACTCCCAAAAACAACTAATCTCTTACAGTCTCATTTCGGCAAAAAAATTAATCTTGTTGTTTTGGAAAAGGAGGGAAGCGCCCTCTACCAAATTATGGCTCAGCGAATTGGCAAACACTGTACACTTAGAAAGAATTAGATATATTCTGAACAATAAATTATCAACATTTGATCAAATCTGGCAGCCTTTCCTCTCTTACTTGGACCAGTCGGCGCTGTGAATTTGTACTTTTTAACGCACTCTCAATTGTCATATTGTAATCTACCTTTGGGCAGCGTGTGCTGGCCCCGCCACCCGAGCAGTCGGGAGGGGAATAGGGTGGAATAAGGGGGGGGATAAAGGGGGGTATAAGTATAAGTGGGGGGGTTACATCTACCCTTTTTCTTTCTACCTATCCCTGTTCTGTATGTCTTGTAATATTTGTTTCCTGCCCAGAACTCTGGGTCTTGTTGTTCATATCTCTTATGTTTAGATAAGAACTGTACACGTGTCTTTCATACCTATACACCATTATTGTGTGTGTTCAATCAAAAATATTTGAACGGAATTTGTAGATATATCAGCACAGTATGTTTGTTAGCCAACTAGCCAGCCAGTTTAAGTGGAATGATTAACTGACAACATTTAAATGACAATATTTCAAATTAACTGCCAACAAGAAAGCAAAAGGCTACCTGCTATCCCAGCATCACCCCTCATGCCAGAGAGAGAGAGAGAGAGATAATTTAACTTATTAAACCCAGAGGAAAAACAAAAAATACTAATGGGCGAAGGAGCAATAGCTCCTCTTGCAGCCAAATATGTATTTGCCTGCCATAGCCTGAGGGACACTGAATAACAACATCTGCATAGTAAGCAGTAACTTACTTATTATTATTGTTATTACTATTATTCATTATTATTATTATTATTGCAAATAGTAGTGGTACGGGTAGTAGGGGTGATGGTAATGATAATTTTATGATGGTGGTGGTAGCAGTAGTAGTAGTAATGATGATGGTAGTTGTAGTACTGATGTAATGGTGAGGATGACAGTTAGTTAATGTTTCATTTTCCATGTTTAGCCTTTTATATTTATTATATTTCTACTATTGACTGTTACCATGTTATTGTTGTTATTTATTACCATTTTATTTTTGTTATTTATTACTTTTTTGTAGTTGTATTATTATTTACTAACATTTTATTACAATGTATATTGTATACATTGTTGCTTTAGCAATATGGACGCAATGTTTTTCATGCCAATAAAGCAGCTTGAATTTGAGAGAGAGCGAGAGAGTACATCTAAGGATGGGAGAGACATCAAATACCATAACCCACAGACTTGACTACAGTAACGGTAAAATAGACTGGGTCTGCTTTGGTCTATCTGCACATCTAAAATCCTACTATATGGATGGGACATTTCTGCTGGGATGGAGGAATTATATGGAATGTTCAACTAGATGATCAGGACAGTCTAGGGTACTATTTGCCCGAAGAGGAAAGTTAAAACCCTCAGCCTTGAGGTTACTGAGGAGGACCAACAGTGATAGGGGGATCGTCTAAAAGGGACTAACTTGCAGGGATGTAACATAAGGATTTTGGGCACTGGCCAGCAGACCGCAATTTCTACATTCAGGTCCTAAATGTTTGCTGTGTCAGGCTAGTTTGGCACATAGTATACTAGCCCAGTCTGAAAAGTACTAGACTCGGGCTAGCTTAATTTCCATCCCTGCTGACATGTTTAACTGACTTCACAGGTCATTTGATTAGTCTTGTACAACAGATGCACTCGTCGAACAAAACCGTTCGTGTTTTGTATGGGAAAACATTGAGCCCACAAGTCCTTTGTGAGCTAGCTAGCCAGCTAGTTAATGTTAGCTCACCGTTCGTGTAGTCACTTTTCCACGTGGTGACATGCTAGCTAATGTTAGCCCACTAAGGCAGGAATATTTAGCTAATGTTTAGTTACCTAGTTACGTTAGCTCATCGATCGTATAGTCAGACTTTTCCCCAGACCCCACAGGTGGTGACATGCTAACTAGTCCACGAACGCAGGGATGTTTAACGTTAGCTAGTTAGCGCTAATTGCTAGCATGTCACCGCCTGTCAGGAAAGTCTGACGATACCATGCTGAGAAACTGTGAAACCAAAGATTTTTTATAACTAAACCTACACTACCGGTCAAAAGTTTTAGAACACCTACTCATTCAAAGGTTTTTCTTTATTTTTTATATTTTAAACATTGTAGAATAATAGTGAAGACATCAAAACTATAAAATAACACATTTGGAATCATGTAGTAACCAAAAAAGTGTTAAACAAATCAAAATATATTTTATATTTGAGATTCTTCAAATAGCCACCATTTGCCTTGATGACAGCTTTGCACACTCTTGGCATTCTCTCAACCAGCTTCACCTGGAATGGAAGGTGTTCCCACATATGCTGAGCACTTGTTGGCTGCTTTTCCTTCACGCTGCGGTCCGACTCATCCCAAAGCATCTCAATTTGGTTGAGGTCGGGGGATTGTGGAGGCCAGGTCATCTGATGCAGCACTCCATCACTCTCCTTCTTGGTAAAATAGCCCTTACACAGCCTGGAGGTGTGTTGGGTCATTGTCCTGTTGAAAATCAAATGAAAGTCCCACTAAGCCCAAACCAGATAGGATGGCGTATCGCTGCAGAATGCTGTGGTAGCCATGCTGGTTAAGTTCTAAATAAATCACAGACAGTGTCACCAGCAAAGCACCCCCACACCATAACACCTCCTCCTCCATGCTTTACGGTGGGAAATACACATGCTGAGATCATCCGTTCACCCACACGGTGTCTCACAAAGACACAGTAAGTCTCTTCTTATTATTGGTGTCCTTTAATAGTGGTTTCTTTGAAGCAATTCGACCATGAAGGCCTGATTCACACAGTCTCCTCTGAACAGTTGATGTTGAGATGTGTCTGTTACCTGAACTCTGTGAAGCATTTATTTAGGCTGCAATTTCTGAGGCTGGTAACTCTAATGAACTTATCCTCTGCAGCAGAGATAACTTTGGGTATTCCATTCCTGTGGTGGTCCTCATGAGAGCCAGTTTCATCATAGCGCTTGATGTTTTTTTGTGACTGCACTTGAAGAAACTTTTAAAGTTATTGAAATGTTCTGTATTGACTGGCCTTCATGTCTTAAAGTAATGATGGACTATCGTTTCTCTTTGCTTATTTGAGCTGTTCTTGCCATAATATGGACTTGGTCTTTTACCAAATAGGGCTATCTTCTGTATACCCCCCACCTTGTCACAATACAACTGATTGGCTGAAACACATTAAGAAGGCACACCTGTTAATTGAAATGCATTCCAGGTGACTACCTCATGAAGCTGGTTGAGAGAATGCCAAGAGTGTGCAAAGCTGTCATCAAGGCAAAGGGTGGCTATTTGAAGAATCTCAAATGTAAAATCTATTTTGATTTGTTTAACACTTTTTTGGTTACTACATGATTCCATATGTGTTATTTCATAGTTTTGATGTGTTCACTATTATTCTACAATGTAGAAAATAGTAAAAAATTAAGAAATGAGTAGGTGTTCTAAAACTTTTGACCGGTAGTGTATCTGTGGTGCAACGTTTGGTAATGTAGCCAACTAGCAAACCAAGGTGCCTAACTAGCTATACCCTTGCGCTGGTGGGCTAACGTTAGCTAGCTATTCACCACATGAAAAAGTATTACTACACAAACCCTGAGCTAACGTTAACTAGCTGGCTAGCTCATAAAGACCTTGTCAATAATAAAGTCACAACAGTCATTATGCTGGTTTTCTTTTTATTTGTAAGGAAGGTAACGTGCGTTGTACACGTAATTACAGTTGATGGTTATCTAACTAGCTAATATTCACAAGCACCTAACGTTGGCTAACAACAGATCTTTGACCTAACCAAAATAGATTGTTACCAGCTAGCAAACAGGGCTTACCTTATCACACAGTTCCAGCGACGCACATGTGCTTATCGGAGTAGTGGTTACAATCCGCTACATAGCACAGAACCATCCTAGCTTCAGATCGACGGAAAGCTAGTTCACTACAAATGCCAGAGGGATGACATCAAAGCTTGCAACAGGATGTCTAGTTCTGTATGATAGCCACATTAGCGGCTAATTAGCATTTCATTTTTGGGGGGTAAATACAGGCAAATATATTGATAAAACATTTTACATTTTACATTTTAGTCATTTTAGCAGACGCTCTTATCCAGAGCGACTTACAGTTAGTGAGTTTTATTTTATTTTTCATACTGGCCCCCCGTGGGAATCGAACCCACAACCCTGGCATTGCAAACGCCATGCTCTACCAACTGAGCTACATCCCTGCCGGCCATTTCCTCCCTTACCCTGGACGACACTGGGCCAATTGTGCGCCGCCCCATGGGTCTCCCGGTCGCGGCCGGCTAGGACAGAGCCTGGACTCGAACCAGGATCTCTAGTGACACAGCTAGCACTGCGATGCAGTGCCTTAGACCACTGCACCACTCGGGAGGCCCAAGTTACCTTGTCCGAGAGAGATTTGCGCGGTTATCAAAACGTCACGCCAGGTTAAGCCTACACGAAACTCAGACCTTATATGAAGTAGTTCTAATATCCCCGATGGTAAAAGTGAATGGGGAAAAACTGATTGGAACCATTTCCGGGTTTTACCTCTAGGTTTTATGGGTATTATGACTCATACTGTGGTACTCAATAATATCAATATTTGCGCGTAAAGGCGTTTCCACCGCCTTTTCTCGCATAATTAATTTTACAGAAAAAAAGATCTCACCATGTCAAACGAACAAATTGTCTGCATTTCATGTTTCCATCAGCTCAGTGGTGACTTTTTCATGTGTCAGGTAATTCAGCCGCAAGAAATGGTTGGATGTGGCTTGCGAAAGTATTCACCCCCCTTGACAATTTTCCTATTTTGTTGCCTTACAACCTGGAATTAAAATGGATGTTTTGGGGGTTTGTATCATTTGATTTACACAACATGCAAAATAAAATAAAATTGTGAAACATACAAGAAATAAGAAAAAAAAACAGACAACTTGAGCGTGCTATAGCTGTGTCACTAGAGATCCTGGTTCGAGTCCAGGCTCTGTCCTAGCCGGCCGCGACCGGGAGACCCATGGGGCGGCGCACAATTGGCCCAGTGTCGTCCAGGGTAAGGGAGGGAATGGCCGGCAGGGATGTAGCTCAGTTGGTAGAGCATGGCGTTTGCAATGCCAGGGTTGTGGGTTCGATTCCCACGGGGGGCCAGTATGAAAAATAAAATAAAACTCACTAACTGTAAGTCGCTCTGGATAAGAGCGTCTGCTAAAATGACTAAAATGTAAAATGTTTTATCAATATATTTGCCTGTATTTACCCCCCAAAAATGAAATGCTAATTAGCCGCTAATGTGGCTATCACCCCCCAAAGTCAATACTTTGTAGAGCCACCTTTTGCAGCAATTACAGCTGCAAGTCTCTTGGGGTATCTAGCCACTGGGATTTTTGCCCATTCTTCAAGGCAAAACTGCTCCAGCTCCTTCAAGTTGGATGGGTTCCGCTGGTGTACAGCAATCATACCACAGATTCTCAATTGGATTGAGGTCTGGGCTTTGACTAGGCCATTCCAAGACATTTAAATATGTTTCCCCTTAAACCACTCAAGTGTTGCTTTAGCAGTATGCTTAGGGTCATTGTCCTGCTGGAAGGTGAACCTCCGTCCCAGTCTCAAATCTCTGGAAGACTGAAACAGGTTTCCCTCAAGAATTTCCCTGTATTTAGCGCCATTCATCATTCCTTCAATTCTGACCAGTTTCCCAGCCCCTGCCAATGAAAAACATCCCCACAGCATGATGCTGCCACCACCATGCTTCACTGTGGGGATGGTGTTCTCGGGGTGATGAGAGGTGTTGGGTTTGCGCCAGACATAGCGTTTTCCTTGATGGCCAAAAAGCTCAATTTTAGTCTCATCTGACCAAAGTACCTTCTTCCATATGTTTGGGGAGTCTCCCACATGGCTTTTGGCGAACACCAAACATGTTTACTTATTTTTTTCTTTAAGCAATGGCTTTTTTCTGGCCACTCTTCCGTAAAGCCCAGCTCTGTGGAGTGTACGGCTTAAAATGGTCCTATGGACAGATACTCCAATCTCCGCTGTGGAGCTTTGCGGCTCCTTCAGGGTTATCTTTGGTCTCTTTGTTGCCTCTGATTAATGCCCTCCTTGCCTGGTCCATGAGTTTTGGTGGGCGGCCCTCTCTTGGCAGGTTTGTTGTGGTGCCATATTCATTCCATTTTTTAATAATGGATTTAAATGGTGCTCCGTGGGATGTTCAAAGTTTTAGATATTTTTTTATAACCCAACCCTGATCTGTACTTCTCCACAACTTTGTCCCTGACCTGTTTGGAGAGCTCCTTGGTCTTCATGGTGCCGCTTGCTTGGTGGTGCCCCTTGCTTAATGGTGTTGCAGACTCTGGGGCCTTTCAGAACAGGTGTATATACAGTATACTGAGATCATGTGACAGATCATGTGACACTTAGATTGCACACAGGTGGACTTTATTTAACTAATTATGTGACTTCTGAAGGTAATTGGTTGCACCAGATCTTATTTAGGGGCTTCATAGCAAAGGGGGTGAATACATATGCAGGATTTTTTGAAACATGTTTTTCATTTCACTTCACCAATTTGGACTATTTTGTTTATGTCATTTACATGAAATCCAAATAAAAATCCATTTAAATTACAGGTTGTAATGCAACAAAATAGGAAAAATGCCAAGGGGGATGAATACTTTTGCAAGGCACTGTAAATGTGGTTCATGAGAGACATTGGATGTAAAGGCAACAAGAAGAGAAGCCATAATATCTGAAAAGTTTACTCAAAGAAATCCCACATACCATACAGGTACTTGGTGAATGGTCAGTCACACATCACTTCATGACAGCATATTCTGTAGAGATTACAAAATAATGTGTCCAGTAATATAGATTCCCTGGAACCACAAAGCAATCACACACTTATAAATATGCACTGATATAGACAACAACATTTGTGAATGTATTTATAATCAAAATTATCTTTAAAGTAACTGTACAGTGTTTCCAGATTTCTATGAAATATGACCTATAATTAATTACACAATATGAGTGAAATAGTTTTCCTTCTGATTTTTTATTGATTAAGTATGTTAAAAAGCAGCTTTTCTGTGTTGGAATGGTGTGGGCATACCCCAACAATAGGATGGTGTGGGCATATAAAAATATGAATGCGAGTAGATCGCTGATTGGCTAGCTCATCCTCCTCAGGAGGATGACATCATCCTCTATAAGGAAATAGCAAGCATTTTTGAAACGGTCTGTTTGAGATACAAGTTTGAGGTGGGGGAGTTTTCTCCAATTTATGCTTTGGCCACAAGTACGAGTATAGGGTGAGTCAACAACATCATTAGTTTAAAGAATATGAACTTTTAAAAGGGCGATTTTCACTGGACAGTTACTTTTAAGCGCATCCATACAGTGCTTGTTTTGTTTTGACAGAAACCTGAGCACAGCATACAGTAGGTGAAACATGATGTGCTCAGCCCTTATACGTCCTCCAGTTGTACCTCCTCTGCAATGTGCCGAGCCTCATCTTGATCTGGGTCTCCTTCATTGGCGCTGTTTTCCTCCTGGTCTTCACTCAACAGCTCCTCCTCCTTCCCTCACGTCAGTATCAAATGGATCCTCTCCCTGGAAATACAGCACCAATATTTTCTATGAACAGAAATTCAGCTCATACTGGTAAATGTTGTAGACCTGAAACCATTTGAGCCGAGCCCTGTTAAGTGAAGGACAACAACTGGAGTAAAGTGTAAAAAGTGAGTAGTTTATCTTCATGTATTTCTCATAACGGGCTTTTACACTGGCACTGTTGAGGATGCTGTTGGCAGCAAATACACTCTCCCTCTTCAACTGCTCTTTGTATACCTTGGAGAAAAGAGAAATAAAAAAATGAATTTCTTGTTACAGTACATTACTATCAATTCCAGTAATCTAGAAGTAGTTATGACTGCTCAAAAACATTATAAAAGGGTCAACATGTCACTAGATCACAAGGCATATGAGGTACTGTTTATAATGTGCTATATTTTATGAAAAATATTAATATTGTGCAAACGGGGGTTAAAACTAGTTATAAACTGGGTGGCTCGAGCCCTGAATGCTGATTGGCTGACAGCTGTGGTATATTAGACCGTATACCATTGGTATGACAAAACATTTTATTGCTCTAATTACGTTGGTAACCAGTTTATAATAGCAATAAGGCACCTCGGGGGTTTGTAGTATATGGCCAATATACCAAGGCTAAGGGCTGTGTCCAGGCACTCATGTTGCGTCGTGCATAAAAACAGCCATTAGCTTGGTATATTGGCCATATACCACACCTCCTCGGGCCTTATTGCTTAAACATACCACTTTGTTCTGTATGTGGCTGGAGGACTTGAGTTGGTGCTGGACAAAAGACAGGACTGCAGGGAGGTGAGTTTCACAGGCAGCACAGTGGACCATCTCGATCTTTCTCAAGTAGTCTTCCTCTGTCACCCTTTGTAGAGGCTGACTGTGATCAGAGCGACTGACTGACTGGATTGTGAATGGGGGACATTCGCCAGAGGAGGCTGGAGGGAGGAGCTATAGGAGGATGGGCTCATTGTAATGGTTGGAATGGTATTCATGGAACGGTGTTGAACACATCAAACATATGGAAACCACATGTTGACTCCGTTCCATTTATTCCATTCCAGCCATTACAATGAGCCTGTCCTCCCACCAGCCTCCTCTGGCATTCACAATCCAGGGCATTTTGGGTATTCTGAAGAAAAGCCATACCTTTCATGACTTCTTTTGGGAGCTCCTCTTTGCGAGACACTATCTTTTGAAATGTACTCAACATGAACTCCTGTGGTCAGATGACGCAGATGCTAAGCTACAGGACTGTTTTGCTAGCACAGACTGGAACATGTTCCGGGATTCTTCAGACAGCATTGAGGAGTACACCACATCAGTCACTGGCTTCATCAATAAGGGCATCGATGATGTCGTCCCCACAGTGACCGTACGTACATACCCCAACCAGAAGCCATGGATTACAGGAAACATCCGCACTGAGCTAAAGGGTAGAGCTGCCGCTTTCAAGGAACGGGACTCTAACCCGGACGCTTATAAGAAATCCCGCTATGACCTCCGACGAACCATCAAACAGGCAAAGAGTCAATACAGGTCTAAGATTGAATCATACTACACTGGCTCTGACGCTCGTCGGATGTGGCAGGGCTTGAAAACTATTACAGACTACAAAGGGAAGCACAGCCGCGAGCTGCCCAGTGACACAAGCCTACCAGACGAGCTAAACCACTTCTATGCTCGCCGAGGCAAGCAACACTGAAGCATGCATGAGAGCACCAGCTGTTCCGGACGACTATGTGATCACGCTCTCCGTAGCCGATGTGAGTAAGACTTTTAAGCAGGTCAACATTCACAAGGCCGCAGGGCCAGACGGATTACCAGGACGTGTACTCCGAGCATGTGCTGACCAACTGGCAAGTGTCTTCACTGACATTTTCAACATGTCCCTGACTGAGTCTGTAATACCAACATGTTTCAAGCAGACCACCATAGTCCCCGTGCCCAAGAACTCTAAGATAACCTGCCTAAATGACTACCGACCCGTGGCACTGACGTCTGTAGCCATGAAGTGCTTTGAAAGACTGGTCATGGCTCACATCAACAGCATAATCCCAGAAACCCTAGACCCACTCCAATTTGCATACCGCCCCAACAGATCCACAGATGATGCAATCTCTATCGCACTCCACACTGCCCTTTCCCACCTGGACAAGAGGAACACCTACGTGAGAATGCTATTCATTGACTACAGCTCAGCATTCAACACCATAGTGCCCTCAAAGCTCATCACTAAGCTAAGGATCCTGGGACTAAACACCTCCCTCTGCAACTGGATCCTGGACTTCCTGACGGGCCGCCCCCCAGGTGGTAAGGGTAGGTAACAACACATCTGCCACACTGATCCTCAACACGGGGGCCCCTCAGGGGTGCGTGCTCAGTCCCCTCCTGTACTCTCTGTTCACCCATGACTGCATGGCCAGGCACGACTCCAACACCATCATTAAGTTTGCCGACGACACAACAGTGGTAGGCCTGATCACCGACAACGATGAGACAGCCTATAGGGGAGGAGGTCAGAGATCTGGCCGTGTGGTGCCAGGACAACAACCTCTCCCTCAACGTGACCAAGACAAAGGAGATGATTGTGGACTACAGGAAAAAAAAGAGGACTGAGCACGCCCCCCATTCTCATCGACGGGGCTGTAGTGGAACAGGTTGAGAGCTTCAAGTTCCTTGGTGTCCACATCACCAACGAACTATCATGGTCCAAACACACCAAGACAGTCGTGAAGAGGGCACGACAAAGCCTATTCCCCCTCAGGAGACTAAAAAGATTTGGCATGGGTCCTCAGATCCTCAAAAAATTCTACAGCTGCACCATCGAGAGCATCCTGACTGGTTGCATCACCGCCTGGTATGGCAACTGCTTGGCCTCTGACCGCAAGGCACTACAGAGGGTAGTGCGTACGGCCCAGTACATCACAGGGGCAAAGCTCCCTGCCATCCAGGACCTCTATACCAGGCGGTGTCAGAGGAAGGCCCTCAAAATTGTCAAAGACTCCAGTCACCCTAGTCATAGACTGTTCTCTCTGCTACCGCACGGCAAGCGGTACCGGAGTGCCAAGTCTAGGTCCAAAAGACTTCTCAACAGCTTCTACCCCCAAGCCATAAGACTCCTGAACAGCTAATCATGGCTACCCGGACTATTTGCACTGCCCCCCACCCCATACTTTTTACGCTGCTGCTACTCTGTTAAGTATTTATGCATAGTCACTTTAACTCTACCCACATGTACATATTACCTCAACTACCTCAACTAGCCGGTGCCCCCGCACATTGACTATGCAACGGTACCCCCCTGTATATATAGCCTCCCTACTGTCACTTTATTCTATTGTATATATAGCCTCCCTACTGTCACTTTATTTTTACTTCTGCTCTTTTTTTCTCAACACTTTTTTGTTGTTGTTTTATTCTTACTTTTTTGTTTAAAATAAATGCTCTGTTGGTTAAGGGCTGTAAGTAAGCATTTCACTGTAATGTCTGCACCTGTTGTATTCGGCGCATGTGACCAATAAAATTTGATTTGATTTGATTTGTACAGAAAACATGAACAAAGAAATCCCCAATGAATACTAGGCCTAAGGTTGACATTCAGGTGCACAGAATTGTCAATCCAAATTCTATTCAATCGTTGGAGAACCCTGGATTTACATGCGAAAACGTAATTACTCACTCTTCATATTTGGCTTGCTTCCGGATATAGTCCAGTGTTTCATGATGAGAGGCCCCTCCAAAGTGTGTCTCAATATCTTAATAAAAAATATTTGTGTCACTATTTTTGATGACGAAATTAACTCTGTGATGATTTGAATAGTACCAGTCAAATAGCCTAACTATGATGAAACACGCTAATTGCCTAAATTAGGCTACATGCGTACCCAGCAACTGGGCTGATTGACACAACTGAACACCTGTGGGGGAGGGCGGGACCCCGCGTATTTTTGACTGCATTATTTGCTATATGGACTAAAAACAACCAATTACGTTTTATTTGAAGAGAAACATATCTAAATAACAGTAGTGTCAGTGAAGTAAGATTTTAAAAAATATTAGAAAGTTCGCGGTTTTGCCATGTAAATAGGCCTTTCTACGAGGAAATAACCTGTATTAACGTTATCTGCCCACACGGTGGCAGTCCGAGACCACTAGGCCTACGCTCCATCAGGGACTCTAATAGACTTTTCATATGTTGCATCCTCATTCCCAAGAGAAAGCAGAAGTGCACATCTGAGAACCCCATTCAAAACAGATCGATAAACGGATAATTAATTGAAATAATAAAAAGTAATATTGGTATCTACTGTAAGTGTCAAAGATAAAACAGGTCCAAAATATATTTCATTGTGTTTATTGTTCATCGAAAAAAATATCTTGCCTGTAATACATGATCTGAAAATTAAATTGACAGGTAGGCCTAACCAGGAGGAATTTGATCAGGAGTGGTTTGAAAGTGCTGCAGGGATTACATTGTTATCTTCCATCATAATGGCATTAATCGTTGTCAGGTACACAGTGTGGTTGGTATAATAATAATATTACACAATGTACAGTTGTCAACACAAATAGGATTGCATAACCTGGAATGGTCTGTTAGGAAGGAAGTATGTAGTTGTACCTAATATATTTTTGGTGGTGGTGTAGCTTGTGTTAGTTTAACAGATATAGAAGAGAAACATTAGAATATCATATGGTTAAAAGACAAAATATTATATTCAAATGTTTAAAATAATAATTTCAAAAACTAAAATGCAATTGTTGTAATTCAGCAACTGTGGAAATACTCCCTGTTTAAAACTATACAGTACTAAACAAAAACAAAAGGACAAGGGCTTCATATGAGACCCCCTTATTATATCTGTTGTTTCCAAAAAAAATCATATTATTTGTATTGGAACTTAATCAAGTAATCATTCCTTGCCAAACACACACACACACGTGCACATACACACACAAGCACGCCTAATTTACGGATTGTCAAACATTACAAGTCAGAAATCAAGCTTTGATCCCTCATTCTAACCTTTTGGTTAGACAGTCTCTCTACACATTATTCTCATGACTTTAAATATAAATACCTTGGTAAAAACATGTTCTACAAAATGATACAATATAAAACAAGGAACAAACATTTATCTTAAACAAGTTTCAAAATACAATCATGGAGAGAAAATAATAAGAATAATTTGGAAATGGTAATGTCATCACATTATGCCATATTAACATTCTTAAAATGTATTGCAGTTCATCAATAATGCATCAAATATGTTCATGCTTATATTCTATCATTCTAATCTTTCGATCGTCCACATTGTGATTGATACATTTTGATTTGGGGCTCCAATAATTGAAATCTATACTTTGCAAGTGCAATCTACTCATAACCCCATGACCTTGTCATCAAATCCATGCAAGACTTGACACAGTTGGTTTGCTTCGCAATTCCTTTATTGAGTTGCAATTGTCATACCTTAACATTCAAAATCGTTGAACTATATGAGACTGAACACTGCAGCACTTGAGATGGCAGCATTTTTCACTGGTTGAACAAAAGTTCAAATTAAAGGGAAAGTTCACCCAAAAGTCTAAGTTTGTCAGATGATTCCATGCAACAAAAAAGTGGTATTATGTTGAGGTGAATCCATATTTAACAGCATCTGTAGTGTAGATCAGCCTAAATGCATTAGGAGATATCTGCAGGTCTGAATCCCAAATTAATGGAAAAGATACGCGCCATATAACTAAAAGTGTGCCACCAATGGAATGCAGGAAAATAAGAAACTTTTGACTTATTGAAAGGTGCAAAACAATTAAAACTGACCTGGCATGGCCTGCATCACGCTCTTGTTGCATACAACCATATCAGTGGTTGTAGGCTAGTTGAAATGCTTCAAACATATTGTGAAATTCATTCGGGACATGGTTTTATTTGAGTATGAATGCGTCATAGGAGAACGAACGTGTTGAAAATGTCTGTTGAAAGAGTTAAATACTTTACTGACACATTTATGAGCATAAGACTAGGATAGTAAACATACACATGCACAGTTATTTAGTTAGCAGCCAAGGCCATATTACAGATACATAGGGGTTGTCACATCAAGGGTGCACATTTTGTTTTTTGCCCTAACACTACACAGCCAATTCAAATGATCAAAGCTTGATGATTAGTTGATTATTTGAATCAGCTGTGTAGTGCTAGGGCAAAAACCAAAACGTGAACCCCTTGGGATCCCGAGGACCGAGTTTGGGAAACCCTGCAATAGTGTTTTATAATCATCCTTGTTGATGGACTCTTCAGTCTGTTAATTGAGTGTGGTTCTGACAGTACAGTATTAACACAGTAGGGGCATAGGCAGGCTTGTTGACTGGGTTGTCGCATTTGTCGGAGAGTTTGGTTGTTCCTTTCACACAGCTGCAGGTAATATACTGTATGAAATATACATAACAAGATATCAAAGTATAAATCGTGAGAGGAATCCCTAAACTGCTACATATCGTTGCTGTCTGATGAAAACCTTTTTTTAAAAACATTTATTGAAAGCACTAACTCCCCTCAATGTACTCTGAACCTGTCATGACAAGACAATGTATTCAAAATAGCTTATGAAGTTTCATAATTGTATGTTCGTTATTGGGAAAATAGGGTCATTCTTTCTATTCCCTGAAAAGTGTGTTTTGGAGATAAGAGGTTTTCATCAGACAGCAACGATATGGACTTTCCTGGATTCAGGTAAAAAGTCGAGAAATGTTGCTATAAAACAAAAGAACACAAAGATAAAATCTCATCAGAACATATATCCCTGGCATCTATAAATTATACACCACCATTCACTGTTCCGTTATTATTAAGAGGAGCATCCATTTTCCTCAGAACATTGACTAATCATTTAGTGGTCTAACACAAACATTGTCGTCATTCTAGAACTAGCCGTCACTCTGGAACCAGACCCTCATTCTGGAACTAGCCCGATTCTGGAACCAGGGGCGTAGTCATTACGCCGATTCTGTTGCAAAACATTTCTTAAACGGAAGCAAACGGAACGAAACGGGGGAGGACCTACATTAATTGTCCAATAGAAACTCTAGTTTTAGTTGCAAAACGTTCTGTTTTGGACTAATGATTACACCCCAGTCCATCATTCTGGAACTAGCCTGTCATTCTGGAACTAGCCCATCACTCTGGAACCACCAAATCATTCTGGAACCAGCCCATCATTCTGGAACCAGACCATCACTCTTCAACCAGACCACTCTTCAACCAGACCATCACTCTTGAACCAGACCATCACTCTGGAACCAGGCCATAACTCTGGAACTAACCTACCATTCTTGTACTAGACCATAATTATGGCTTTTTCCACAGTCCCTGGAATCTTCTTTCATAATGAGTGAGCACAGTGCCATTTTCTACCAGTTTAAAACATAATCTGTTCTTTCATGATGAGTCAGCCCTGAGCAAAAACCTTTCTTTCAGTTCACATGTTGAAATTAAAAACATTGACAGTGGACAGTTGTTGTCTCATTTTTGTAATCCCACTCCTGTATGGGTAAAGTGACTGTCACTGTCCTTCCACACTCACACCCCATTAGCAAAGGGTACGTTGACTTCCTGATTGATACTCTCCTTGATCTCTAGGGGGAGTGAGTCAAACAGGTGGTCCTCCACCACCAGGCAGTTCCTGCGGAGGAGGTGACACTGGCCTAGCTGGGGCGGCAGGCGGTCCAGACAGTTTCCCTTCAGCTCCAGGTTTGTTAGCTGCACCAGATTGCTGATCTTCTCTGGAAGGATGGCGATACAGTTGTGTCCCAGACATAGTGTCCTCAGTTTGGTGCACTTAAACAGTTGCTTGGGTACTACCTCCACCTTGTTGCCTGTAATGGCAAAGTGCTGGAGGTTCTGCATGAAACCAATCTCCAGCGGAATCACCACTATGGAGTTGTGGCTAATGTCCAGATACCTCAGCTTGAGCAGGTTAAACAAGGGTACAGGCAGAGATTCAAGTTTATTGTGCGAAAGATAGAGGGACTCAAGGTTTTTGACATGGCTTATGGACAATGGAATGGTAATTATTTTATTGTGCCACAGTTTGAGGCAGATCAGCCTCTTGAGGTGCTGGAAGCTGATGACCTCCTCAATGGTGCGAATGTTGTTGGATTTCAGGTCCAGCTCCTGCAGGTTGGTCAAACTGAAAATAGCATGGGGTATCCTCTCCAGTTCACAGTTGTGAAGCTCCAGTTCAGCTAGGTTCATCATTTTCTTCAAACTGTTCAGTACCAGGAGTTTAGTACCGTCATTGTGTACCACCAGCTTGAGCAGGTGTGGAGAGAGATCTGTTATGTTGGTCGGAACCTTCGTCAAATTGCTTTTTAAATGCAGAATCTTTAGATGCCTCAGGTCTCTGAGAGATTCTAAGCCTATCATCTTGTTGTTTTCAGAATTCAGATTCCCGACCAAGTACAGCTCCCTCAGACTTTTCAACAGGTACACCCAAGTGGGGATCTCGGCTACGTCCGTAAACTTGACATGAAGGCACCGGAGGTGGTCACGAAGGAAACTGAACGCAGTCTGCTCGACTTTGGCAGGACAGTGGTAGAAGTGCAGCTCCTGAATGTTGATCATCTGGGAGATCTTAGCTGTTATCCTGGCCTCTGGGATCAGCTCCAGCTTCAGGATCTCCAGATCGGTCAGGTCAAAGACAGCGTCTGGCAGACCTGACAGCATGAAGAGATGGAGCTCCAGTTTGTCCTGAGCGTTGCGGGTTACATGCTGTCTCAGTTTCTCGAATGTCCACTCGTGATTCAAGCTGATCTCCCGCAGCTTGTTCTCACTGACTTCAGAGAGGAAGACGCCAAAACGCTTAGAGTACAGCTGGTCGTACTGATCGACCATGTGCAAGAGAAACGCAAAGTCGTTCTTCACGTCAGGAATGTCACTGAAGCTACTCTCCTCTCTGACTTTCTCAAAAGAGTACTCCTTGAGAGGTCGTCGAAAGAGCCAGAAGAGAGTGTATATACAGATGAGGCCGTATATACAGACAAGGGAAATATAGCTGACAAGCAGCTTCCTTAACATGAATGCCATGTTATGTGTGCATTGGAATTTAGTGTACCCAGTTAAATGTTTTATGTCAGGCTCACACACATGGTCAAAGTCAATGGCAGCAACAAACGTCATTGTGTAACACAAGATCAAAATGAACTTCACCGTTTTGATCACTGTTTGGGCAACGTAGAGCTTGTAGATCAAATCACTGTCTTCCACGTGGGTACGGAACTTCCTAACCTTTTCAAATAGGGCTTTGGCCTGCTCTCCATCTTTATTGTCTAGTATGTTCATGCATGGGACTTCAATGACAGGTTTATCAGCAGTGAACTTCACCCCAGACTTAGCCAGCATCGGGGTGGACTGGTTAGGACTTCCCTCTTCACTGCTGGTTGAGAAATGTTTTGGCAGGGAAGGGGCACCAGTGAGCCTTTGCTTATTCTCCTCTGAGTCCTCACACGCCGTCTCAGATAAAGCCTTGGTTGTCCAAGGAGACTCAAAACACTTCCCCAGAATCCCCACAAAATGCTCTATTTTCGAACAAGTCTTTGGATATTTGAACCAGAAGTTACTGCTGACCATGAGGACGATGGTGTGTATGAGAGCAAGGTATGGGAAGTATTTAGAATACCACGGCAGGGCGACATGGTAGCACATCTGATTGACAAAAACATACTGCTGAAAGTCCAGGTTTGTCCTGACGCCTGTTGGAGGAGGCGGCTGTCTAACACCACCAGACTGTGTAAAGTGGATCTGATGAACAACACTATCCGGTAGATCTTTAGTCATTAGTGGAGCGGCAGCTAGCGTCACCCTGCTTCCTCCGTTCCCTGACCCAGAACCAGACCCCTCCGCTGGCTGCGGTGTCGTGAAGCCGCTGGGGTCCTCTGAAGCTTGTTCCAGGATGGGAAGGCAAACCACCTGGTCTTTGGTTAACTGCATGGTTCCAGAAAATATGGCCAGCATCAGCATGACGACGCCCAGGTAGTCCATAAAGACGTCCCACCATGGTTTCAGGATCCGATAGGTTGGCTGGATGTCATTCAGGGCAGCTACCTCTGTAAGAGTAAACATCACTGCAACAGAAAGCAGACGTTTTAATTAAACAGTGGCAAACAGAATATACACATGATTTAACAAAAAAAGTGCAATTAAATACCTTCCGAAAATTAATTAAGCCCACATTCTTTATTTTTATTTTTTTTATCAGTGGGAATTACATTACATTACATGTCTTGATTAGATTATGTATCGCTATGGGTCCTAATTTGACTACATGCAATTTGGAAAATCAGTCATCACTGATCAACTCAGATTTTGGCATTAAAAATGCAGAACACACGTCATTGAAGAAAAGAACAGTACATCTTCATCAACATGTACAATTAGCCTACGTTGAATATGGCAACATGCCCTCTTCTGACTAATATTTTTATGACATAACCTCTAGGCTATCTGCCAATCATTTCTTTCATTACTACATGAACATTAGGGTTGGGAATTGCCAGGGACCTCAAAATATGATATTATCACGAAACTTAGGTGCCAATACGATATGTATTGCAATTTTCAAGATTCTATACAGTACCAGTCAAAAGTTTGGAAACACCTACTCATTCAAGGGTTTTTCTTTATTTTTAATATTTTCTACATTGTAGAATAACAGTAAAGACATCAAAACTATGAAATAACACATATGGAATCATGTAGTAACCAAAAAAGTGTTAAACACTTCAAATAGCCACCCTTTGCCTTGATGACAGCTTTGCACACCTCAACCAGCTTCATAAGGTAGTCACCTGGAATGCTTTTCCAACAGTCTTGAAGGAATTCCCACATATGCTGAGCACTTGTTGGCTGCTTTTCCTTCACTCTGCGGTCCAACTCATCCCAAACCATCTCAATTGGGTTGAGGTCGGGGACTGTGGAGGCCAGGTCATCTGATGCAGCACTCCATCACTGTCCTTCTTGGTAAAATAGCCCTTACACAGTCTGGAGGTGTGTTGGGTCATTGTCCTGTTGAAAACAAATGATGGTCCCGCTAAGCCCAAACCAGATGGGATGGCGTATCGCTGCAGAATGCTGTGGTAGGCTTGCTGGTTAAGTGTGTCTTGATTTCTAAATAATAGTGTCACCAGCAAAGCACCCCCACACCTCCTCCTCCATGCTTCACGGTGGGAACCACACATGCGGAGATCATCCGTTCACCTACTCTGCGTCTCACAAAGACATGGCAGTTGGAACCAAAAATCTCAACGGACACATTTCCACCGGTCTAATGTCCATTGCTCGTGTTTCTTGGCCCAAGCATGTCTCTTCTTCTTATTGGTGTCCTTTAGTAGTGGTTCTTTGCAGCAATTCGACCATGAAGGCCTGATTCACGCAGTCTCCTCTGAACAGTTGATGTTGAGATGTGTCTGTTACTTGAACTCTGTGAAGCATTTATTTGGGCTGCAATCTGATGTGCAGTTAATTGCCGATTTCTGAGACTGGCAACTCTAATGAACTTATCCTCTGCAGCAGAGGTAACTCTGGGTCTTCCATTCCTGTGGTGGTCCTCATGAGAGCCAGTTTCATCATAGCGCTTGATGGTTTACGACTGCACTTGAAGAAACTTTCAAAGTTCTTGACATTTTCCGGATTGACTGACCTTCATGTCTTAAAGTAATGATGGACTGTCATTTCTCTTTGCTTATTTGAGCTATTCTTGACATAATATGTACTTGGTCTTTACCAAATAGGGCTATCTTCTGTATACCACCCCTACCTTGTCACCTTGGCTCAAACGCATTAAGAAGGAAACAAATTCCACAAATTAACTTTTAACAAGGCACACCTGTTAATTGAAATGCATTCCAGGTGACTACCTCATGAAGCTGGTTGAGAGAATGCCAACAGTGTGCAAAGCTGTCATCAAGGCAAAGGGTGGCTACTTTGAAGAATCACAAATATAAAATATATTTTGATTTCTTTAACACTTTTTTGGTTACTACATGATTCCATGTCTAATTTCATAGTTTTGAAGTCGTCACTATTATTCTACAATGTAGAAAATAATAAAAAAATTAAGAAAAATCTTTGAATGAGTAGGTGTGTCCAAACTTTTGACTGGTACTGTATGTATTGCGATTCGATACTGTGATTTTATTGCAATTCGATGTGCCAAACATATTGCTCACCATACAGTGCATTCAGAAAGTATTCAGACCCCTTCACATTTTCCACATTTTGTTACGTTACAGCCTTATTCTAAAATTGATTAAATTACTTTGGTGGTGGCAGATGTTTTTCAGCGGCTAGTCAGGATCGAGGGAAAGATGAACGGAGCAAAGTACAGAGAGATCCTTGATGAAAACCTGCTCCAGAGCGCTCAGGACCTCAGACTGGGTCGAAGGTTCGACTTCCAACAGGACAACGACCCTAAGCACACAGCCAAGACAATACAGGAGTGGCTTCGGGACAAGTCTCTGAATGTCCTTGAGTGGCCCAGCCTGAGCCCGGACTTGAACCCGATCTAACATCTGTGGAGAGACCTGAAAATAGCTGTGCAGCGACGCTCCCATCCAACCTGACAGAGCTTGAGATGATCTGCAGAGAAGAATGGGAGAAACTCCCTAAATACAGGTGTGCCAACCTTGTAGCGTCATTCCCAAGAACATGCGAGGCTGTAATCGCTGCCAAAGGTGCTTTAACAAAGTACTGAGTAAAGGGTCTGAATACTTATGTAAATGTAATATTTCTTGGTTATTTTTATTTTTATTTGCTAACATTTCTAAAAACCTGTTTTTGCTTTGTCATAATGGGGTATTGTGTGTGGGTTGATCAGGGGGGAGGGAAACAATTTAATCAGTTTTAGAATAAGGCTGTAACGTAACAAAATGTGGAAAAAGTCAAGGGGTCTGAATACTTTCTGAATGCACTGTATGTCTGCTGCAGAGGGACAAGAGAGAGCCATGAAAAAACAAGTTTTGATCAGTCATGGAAATTAAAGTGCTGAAAACAAATTGGCTTCCTATTTAAAAAATAAGATGGAGAACAAGCTATGAAGAAAAAATACTGGAGTTTTGGTGCAGGTACAACCAACTAGCGCAAAAATAATATTGTTATATTGTCAAAACAATACGATAGTTTGATAAAAAATATCTTGATATGTAACTGTATCGATTTTTCCCCATCACTATCCGCAACTCTAAAACAATCTACATTTTGTGTGAGTGGAAAGACCTTGCACACCATACAGACCAGAAGAACAGCAGGGCTTTGCATATTTTCCACTTTCTAAAGCTTATCGACATGGGCTTAGTCATGACATGTTCCACCTAAAACTCTATTTTATATTATCTAATCAAAAACTGCTTAAGTCATTCCTGTCTTTGTCTTTGCTTGTCTTGATAATCTCTAGATTTATACCTACCCTTCATCATATGAAACTTATTTTGGCTTTGATGTGACTAACTCACGCGTTAAGAACAAACCCAAAGCCTTACTAAAACCTGACAGCCAGACAGAAAAGATGGCAGGGGAGTTAAGAATGTCTGCCTCTACAAAGAGAACTGCAAAAAAAACAAAGGGTGGTCCTTAATTTTGTCCTTTGAATAGAGAACTGGAAAGTGAAGTGAACAGCCAGACAATCAGTCACACGTTTGCTACAGGCAGAGTACTCTGTAGCTCATTTGTAATTATGTGCATTTAAGCTAATTGCGGCCTCAAACATCTTGTCTAATTCAAAATGATATGCATTAGGGTACATATTGTCTTCAAACAAATAAATGCTTCAATATATTCACTATATCATCTGAGATCCTTAAATTCGGATACCCTATATGATAATTCAACATTCATTCTCAAATGTCATTATTGGGTACCGTCATCTTTTAACCTTTATATATATACAGTTTAGTCTCACAGTTAAAATCTCTTTTGCAAGAGAAACCTGTCCAAGATGGCAGTAGTCTTGGAAGTGAACTGAATATACTCTCATTCATAATACTGTAGCAAACGGCAGGGCAGGAAAGCAAACACCCTACGCATCATGCTAATAAGGTTAACCCCCTTGCTGGGAATTGTAACATGGCTAATAGAGCGAGGATCGCTACACTGCCCCCTCCCAATGGGAATGCATATCCCCGTGCTTCAACTACTCAGCCCCCTCACACGTCCGGGAAGTGCGTTCCGATGGCCTCACAGCCGCCATCCCACTTCTGGGAATTGTAACATGGCCCATTTAGCAAGGATCCATATAATGCATTCCTCTGACCTGCTGTCCAGAGTGATGCACACTTGGCCCATGTTATCACCTTCAGTGGTTCATCACTCATTCATCCAGAGGGTAACCAATTGACACAGCCTACAGAAATAGCATGCAACATGTAGATGCAAACGTCCATCTTCCACATCCAAATCTGCTCAGACAAAATGCTGAAATACAATGGAAATCAACTGGTACAAGTTTCTGTATTTCAGAGGCAGTGCAAGTTGGGGATCAAGTTGCCACCCTATTCCCTACACACTACATAGGGAATAAGGTGACATTTGGGACGCAGCCCTAGCCTTGCATAACCACACTGAGGCCCAGATGTTGGCGTTGCTTTAAGATGGAACTGAACTCCTGAGTGAGCAGAAATGTAGACTTAGTAGACAGTACACTGTGTACTTGTCCCAGCTTCAAGATTTGGTGATGCATGTGTTATCGTTTACCTTTAAACATTGGTTGAGAACACTTATGTTGTTATAAATGTGCAATTAACCATTTTGCAAATAAAGCAGACATATATTCCAAGTTCAAATAAACCACTATGCCAACTCTATATTTCCAGCTATATAGCCAGCTGTGCACAAGAGGGTTAAGACTAGAACAGCAGCTGTGAGGGTTATGCCTAGTTATGTAGAATATGGCTGGCATACTGACTGAAGGCCTAAGCTAACCTCAGTATGGACCTTTTCCAAAGTAGGTCAAGTACTGAAAAGCTATGCAAGAGTCACTCTCATTTGTCAACAGATAATGATTGGCATCTAAAGCATCCAATCAGAGCACTCAGTAGACCCATGGACATAAAATTAACCATATGCTTTCCCAATGATGAGCATTATCACACAGAGGAAGGCTATGATTTGCTGGGCAGATCACTACTCTACCCAGCCTCCTGGTGTCAAGACTAGGCTACTGTGTTGTGCAACATGCCCATATTTTAAACTGAGCAAGCATATGCACTTGATTGTTGCATGTAATTGGTTTATTCGGATCCCCATTAGCTTTTGCTGAAGCATCAGCTATTCTTCCTGGGGTCCACACAAAAACATACAACACGACAAGTAACAAAACACTGATACACTGATAGACAAGAACAGTCACACAAACAAAATGAAAATCTGTTCAATGCCTGAGTAGGTGTGAGGGGAAATTGACATTTGAACTTTAGAGACAGTGAAATATTCATATTAGGCTTACCATAGATCCAATGTCTTATCCTGAATAAAAATAGAACTCCATGTCAACTCCTATTTAGTGGTAATTATAAACTGGGTGTTCGAGCCCTGAATGCTGATTGGCTGACAGCCGTGGTAAATCAGACCATTTACCACTGGTATGACAAAACATTTATTTTTACTACTCTAATTACGTTGGTAACCAGTTTATAATAGCAATAAGGCACCTCAGGGGTTTGTTGTTTATGGCCAATATACCAAGGCTAAGGGCTGTGTCCAGACACTCCGTGATGCGTTGTGCGTAAGAACAGCCCTTAGAAGTGGTATATTGGCCATATAACACACCCCCTCGTGCCTTATTGCTTAAATATAACATAGGCAGTCTAATGCTGATGTAGTTTTCAAAAATATGGGACATGCAAAGCAGTGATAGAGGTAGCCTATAGCGTTTAAACATCAGTTTGTCCCACTGTTCCAATTCCACAGCATCCCACAATCAAAAGTGGCGATGTTTGTGGTAGCTACCATGTTAGCTAGGTTTCTCAACACATCCTAGTTGAGAAAAACTCGGCTACACTACTGTAGGCTACTGTATTCACAAGCTGCTGGTCCACATGCAAGTGCAGTAGTCTGAGATTTTAAATAGGCCTTGTTTACATTGCCATATGACAGAAAAGGCTAAACACTGCGTTATATATATCAGCTAGGTTATATGGTTCCTATATTATGAAGAGCTTCGGCTACTTACTGTGTTCCAAAATGGGTTCAGTACGCCGACAACTGAAATTATATTGGCTACCCACCACATCCTCCTACATAGAACATTATGTCCACCAGTGCTACTGTAGGCTACATAGATTGAAATAAAAGTCCAGTGGCTGTATGTGCCTATGTCGATTTTAAAAAGGTTATAACACATAGCGTGGTAAAGACATCGCCGGTTTAGTCGCCCAGACTAGATACATCCCACTACATCATCGATGGCGCACTGGGCGCATGCATGGCTCAGACTGGCTGTCACGCGATGCTCGTGAGTGGCCTCCAAATGTGACACAGCATTATTCCTCTTCACTATAGCCTATTGATAGTACTGCGAATGGATGTGGTCCTATCCAGCGTCTTTTAACTATATCCAAATAGCACAGTTCAATGCACATTGTCCAAGGTATTAGGATAACATCCAAAAACTATTTCTGCGCGGATTCGTTTCCCCAAAAATCCTACAGCCCAATAGCGAATGTACGGAATTGCTCAATGCCCGCTTGGGAAATAAATCTCTTGACATTGAAAGTCCTGTTTGTGAGTGAAATGGTTAAACAACATGTGTTCTATATTACATTTCGAATTTATCATGTGTGCTTCACACGAGGTAGCCTA
Source organism: Coregonus clupeaformis (assembly GCF_020615455.1). Taxonomy (NCBI): domain Eukaryota; kingdom Metazoa; phylum Chordata; class Actinopteri; order Salmoniformes; family Salmonidae; genus Coregonus; species Coregonus clupeaformis. Next base: position 53,686,561 of record NC_059211.1, on the reverse strand, counting down.
CTGGGGATCCACTATTGCGCGCCTGAATCCGCATTGATATAATTTCGGACAGGGCGAAGACAGTCTGGCTGAAACACTTCGAAGTACAGCTCTCCTTGCCCTGTGAGACACTTGGGTCCTGCCAGCAACGTTAGCGCGGACAACGTTGCAGATAGAAATCGCTTTAGCTTACCAAAAATGGTGGAAAAATTAAGATAGTTCACTCAGTCCGTTTACCATTGAATAAAATAGTAAGTTCCGGTCTACTTAACGGGGTGGGTCTCCCATAGACATCAATGCAAAAGCAGCTAGTTCTGGTCTACATAGTAGTTCATTGACTTTAATTGAACCAGAAAAAACAGCGAGTGGAGTATCTCGCTTCCTCTTCCGTCTCTGAACCTAACACTAGAGCGTATAGGCCAGGGGTAGGCAACTACATTCAGCCGCGGGATAATATTTGTCGGAGCGGATGGTTGGGGGGCTGGAAAAATAATTTATCCAGGGGTAGGCAACTAGATTCAGACGCGGTCTGATTTTTGTCGGAGCGGATGGTTGGCGAGCCGGTGGAATACGACGATACGAGCGCATATTTCAGAGAGCGCTCCGTAAGCCACGCCCCAGTGGGCAGAGCTAGGCATGTTGGACTGGGACACCAAAGATTTGTATAACTAAACCGAGATACACCACAGCCTGACGTTTCCAATATGAACAAATGAGTCAAAGTGGGCAGAACAAGCAAGGAGGTGGGCAGAGCAAAGCACGAGCTAGCTTGATCCTATTGGCGCGATCTAGCAACATCTGCATATTTCCGTAAGGGAACGCCTTCTCTGAAGTGCGAGTGTGCAATAAATCAATTCGCCTTTGCGATTTTTCAAAACTTTTGCAAAGGGTAAAGTCTACAAAACTCTGTCCACTCTGTTCATAACAGATTTTAGTTTTAGGAACAGAAAACTGTATTGAGATCAACTGTTTCATCGATGAGAAAATGTGCAGAATGTCGGCCAAAATCCATCTCGTTCCATCTTCTGCCGGCCAGTGGACTTCCTCTCCAAGCGGATGCTTCACATTTATACATCCGGTGAAATATCTGTCTCATTGTTCTATCTGCGGGAACACGTTTTAATACAATAAAAAGGCTCTCATTTTACAGTGGATCCGCCATGGCTCTGTGTAGCCTAGTTTATTTGAGACCAGTGTATCGCAGTTAATTTCGTTTTTGACTTAATAAGTAAAATATATTTGAGTAGTAAACTGGGAAACAACGAGTCCCAGACAGTTCGCAATAGAACATACCAGAAGGTGCATCGTTTACTAGGCTACTTAAATTATTGGGATCGTCTGCTTACCACAAGTCCTTGGAATAGGGTCTTGAAGTGTGAGTACTTTCTCTATAGTTACTATGGATATTGTCTGAGCCTGCTGGCCATTAATACTGGTAATGCCCTCTCCTTATTGAAATGGGGAATAAAGGAAGACTATGCTTTCATTTTCAAAAACACATTGAAGACATTGCTAGATTGAATGTATGCTTTTATAATGTCTGTATTACAGCAAATCAAATAAAGATTAGTACAAACTGGATATGTGACTTCTTTCCCCAATGATTTCCTAAGGCTGAGGTACTTTGTCAATTATCAGTTATTCTCTACCAACGCTAGCTGAGTCTGAATGGCAACAACACCACACACAACTGCAATGCAACTAATTCATCTCATTGGTACATGACTGTTCAGTCTGTTTGAATATTTCATCAATGAAAATATGGATTTCTTGGCTGAATAAAGGTTTTTATTAAACCTTCAAAGGGGACACACATACACAATAAAGGGTGTTTATCAAATACAGTCATTGACAGGAACAGTAATTTACTGCATCACTTATAGTCACAGCCTCTCCCCTTCATTTGCTTAACTGGGGGAATGAGATGGAGAAATGGTTAACAATAGGCAGGGTGGGGCTCTTGGCTACATCGAGCCATGACTACACATCAAGTAACTCATGCAAGCAGTAAAATCAGATTAAAAAAAATACAAAAAGACACCTTATGCAACAGCAGGGACTGTGAAGAGACACACACATAGGCACAGACACATGCATACACACACACGATAACATACACATGGACTTTGTGCTGTAGATATGTGGTAGGAGAGTAGTGGCTTGAGGGCACACACTTAAAGGACAATTCCACCCTAAAACTATATTTTGGTATTTGTTTCATTAGTCCATTGTTGATATAGTCCCAAAATGTTTTGCTTGTCAGCAATCAAGATATGTAACTTTCAAAATACAGAAATATGAAATGTAATGTCATGTTTTTAATGGTTGGCAGCCATTAATGGGGATTCGTAATAAATACAAATACAACCGGCAGAATGCGTCCCAAGGGCACCCTATTCCCTATAACTTTTCCCTGTATAATGCACTACTTTTGACCAGAGCCCTGGTCAGATGGAAAGATGGCTTTTCATAAAGACCTCATGGTAAGTAATGGAATGCAAGTTTCTCTGTGTGTGTGTGTGTGGCCACACCTGTTTGACCTCGCTGTGATACTGTAGGCCTACATATGTTACTTTTCTGAGTCAATTCAGGTACCATTAAATGTCCTGTGTTATTATTTTAAAGAAACACAATTTATTTCAATCTCTAGTTGAGTAAAATGTACCCAATTAATTATGAAAAGAAATGTACTTGATAGGTCGATGTCCTCGTTGTGGTTTTACAGATGTGTTTAATACGTTTTATGTACACACTTTATTAGAATAATCTTGTCTGCTACGTGAGCTAAAGGACTGGAGACTCATTAACACTGCACATGAATCAGAGCAAATAACTACTCTGCCTGGCTTAATTTCCTCCACCCACTGCAAGGCCAACAGTATGGCCATCAGCTCCGCCGTATATACAGCCAGATGATCTGTAATACGTTTCCTGACTCCACCCCACATTCCTGCACTACAAATGCTGAACCAGTACGTCCTGTCCTTGGATCTTTTGAACCATCTGTGTAAATGGCCACAAAATCCTGATACACATTATCCAGAAGTCTCTTAAACGAATCAGATGGATCAACACTCTCCCTATCTTTCTGTAGTCTCGCCAACACTTTTAGATCAACTACTGGAGGCGGGAGTAGCCATGGTGGATTTACAGGAATAGCTACCGTTGGACTAAACTCCCTTCCATATAGTCCCATTGTCATGCCCTGGCTCTGGGGACTCTTTAATGTTGAGCCAGGGTGTGTAGGTTTATTGTTTAGTTTTCTATGTGTTTCATTCTAGATCATTTATTTCTATGTTGGCCATGGTGGTTCCCAATCAGAGACAGCTGTAGCTCGTTGTCTCTGATTGGGGTCCATACTTAGGCAGCCTTTTGGCATGTATGTTTTGTGGGATCTTGATCCGTAAGGTTTGTTTGTTGTATGACCTAGGACTTCACGTATCGTTTTGGTTCGTGTTGTGTACTTTAATAAAAGTATGTACGCATATCACGCTGCGCCTTGGTCCGCTTCATCTAACGACGATCGTGACAGAAGATCCCACCATAAAAGGACCAAGCAGCTTGCCCAGGAGGAGAAGCTGGCGATGGCTCAGGTGGGCGAATGGTGGTCATGGGAGGACATATTCGCGGGCAGAGGGCCCTGGGCAAAGGTACAGGCCCTGGCAAGAGAGGAGAAACGGCGCCAACCGTGCCGACGACGGACACGCGAGAGGCAACCCCAAGACATTTTTTTTGGGGGGGCACACGGCATGGACGACGGGGCTGCTGGAGGCAGCTACAGGGCGCATCAGCGATTTAGGAGAGGAGGCCACCAGGTTTGGGGGGCTGGAAGGGTGGTTGGCGGAGCCTGGAGGTAGAGCAGAGCCAACTCCCCGTACTCAGGCTAGGCAGCGTGAGACCAGGCAGGTTCCGAGTTATGCGGAGCCACGTACTGTGCCGCGAGTGTTCCGGCACAGTCCTGTATGTCCTGTGCTAGCACCACGCACGTGTCGTACTAAGGTGGGCATGCAGCCAGGACGGAGTGTGCCGGCTCAACGCTCGTGGCCTCCAGTACCCCTCCTCGGTCCCGGATATCCTGCGCCAGTGCCACGTGCTGTAGTGTCAGTACGAGTGCACAGCCCTGTACGTCCTGTGCTGATGCCTCACACAGAGTGTGTGGAAATAGGCATTCAGCCAGGACGGGTTGTGTCAGCTCTCCGTTCCAGACCTCCAGTCCGTCTCCACAGTCCAGCCCGGCCCGTTCCTGCTCCCCGCACCAAGCCAGTGGTGCGCGTTGTAAGCCCGGTCCGGCCTGTTCCTGTCCCTCGCACCAAGCCTGTGGTGCACGTCGCCAGCCCGGTCCGGCCTGTTCCTGTCCCTCGCACCAAACCAGTGGTGCGCGTCGCCAGCCCGGTCCGGCCTGTTCCTGCTCCCCGCACCAAGCCAGTGGTGCGCGTCGTCAGCCCGGTCCGGCCCGTTCCTGTCCCCCGCACCAAGCCTGTGGTGCGCGTCGCCAGCCCGGTCCGGTCTGTTCCTGCTCCCCGCACCAAGCCTGTGGTGCGCGTCGCCAGCCCGGTCCGGCCTGTTCCTGCTCCCCGCACCAAGCCAGTGGTGCGCGTCGTCAGCCCGGTCCGGCCCGTTCCTGCTCCCCGCACCAAGCCAGTGGTGCGTGTCGCCAGCCCGGTCCAGCCCGTTCCTGCTCCCCGCACCAAGCCAGTGGTGCGCGTCGTCAGCCCGGTCCGGCCCGTTCCTGCTCCCCGCACCAAGCCAGTGGTGCGCGTCTTCAGCCCGGTCCGGCCCGTTCCTGCTCCCCGCACCAAGCCCAGTGGTGCACGTCATCAGTCCGGCACGGCCCGTGCCTGTTCCACCGGTGCCTGAGCAATCCGCTCCACCGGTGTCCAGTCCAGCTCCGGCCAGCGGGGCCAGACCAGACCAGGGGCGCTACGGGGGGGTAGAAAGAGAGTGGTGGTCACGCCCGGAGCCGGATCCGCCGCCGAGGCGGAATGCCCACCCGGCCCCTCCCCTGTTGTGTTTGGTTGGCGCGGTCACAGTCCGCGCCTTTGGGGGGGGGGGTACTGTCACGCCCTGGCTCTGGGGACTCTTTAATGTTGAGCCAGGGTGTGTAGGTTTATTGTTTAGTTTTCTATGTGTTTCATTCTAGATCGTTTATTTCTATGTTGGCCAGGGTGGTTCCCAATCAGAGACAGCTGTAGCTCGTTGTCTCTGATTGGGGACCATACTTAGGCAGCCTTTTGGCATGTATGTTTTGTGGGATCTTGATCCGTAAGGTTTGTTTGTTGTATGACCTAGGACTTCACGTATCGTTTTGTTGTTTTGGTTTGTGTTGTGTACTTTAAGAAAAGTATGTACGCATATCACGCTGCGCCTTGGTCCGCTTCATCTAATGACGATCGTGACACCCATCTCCTTCGCCTGGGTATTACACACCCACCCAAAGCTTGTGTTCTGTCTTCGCTCATGTTCCCAGCATGCCTGTAAAATCCCTTTCGCAGGATGAGACACCCCATGTCCCTCTAGGTTGACCCAATAATTCATTGCCAGCTGCTGTCTCCTAATCTGCAATGCCATATCCCCCAGGCCCATATTTTCAAAGAAAACACAATTTAATTATATCTCTATTTGAGCAAAATAAGTAGTTTTGTTGTGTTCACAAGAACATCTTAATAATTCAGGAAAAGATCCCCACAGTCAGGCAGACAAATCTAAATGTTCTATCATAAAGTGAGAACAATTAGCTTCCCTGGCTGATATGGCTTCTACTTAGAAATACTATAAGAGTAAATTAATAGATGACATTCACTGCTGTAAACCTGTCTCCAATATAAATCGCATAATTTACACAGACCCACCGCGGACCTTTAAAAGGCGTTCCATGGTCTGTTTTGTCAACGAGCTCAATGTTTTCCAAAGACTTGTGGTAAATAGATGATCCCAATAATTTAGGTAGCCTTGTAAACGATTCCCCTCTGGTATGTTCTATTGCGAACTGTCTGGGACTCCTTGTTGTTTCCCTGTTTACTACTCAAAGATATTTTACTTATTAAGTCAAAGATGAAATTATCTGCAATACACTGGTCTCAAATATATTAGCATAACTAAGCTACACAAAACCATGGCGGACCAACTGTAAAATGTGAGGCTTTTTATCGTATTAAAATGTGTCCCGAGTGGTGCAGTGGTCTAACATGCTGACCACACCGCCCGCTTCGCGTGCGCGAGCGTTGCAAAATAAATGTACACATACATGTTATTCAAACATTGCAACCACACTGCTCGCGTGCGTCAACAATCGTTTGCGTAGCCAGATGCTAAAATAGAACTTGGTTCGCTGCAAGTCCCGTCTCTTCCATCTCCTCATTGGTTTTCAAAAGCATATACCCATGTGGGTGATCGAAAGATTAACTGAGGTCCACACTCCAGTCCAGTTGGTGGTGGTAATACACCTTAAACTTGGTTGCCAACCGCCATATAAAGTCCAAAGAAGATGAAGAAGCCTGAAGGAGGAGAGATTAGTAGAAACGAACTCGGTTTACCCTTTTATCTGTGGATTAATTGTTGGAGCAGAGGACCTTGTGCATTTCAGGTAAAATAACAACCCAATGTTTATATCCCAGGACAAATTAGCTATCAACAGCAAGCTAACTAGCGAAATTGCCATAAATGTTTAATGCTTTTCGACCTGTCCCCAAATTAATATAGTTGGTTCAGAGTTTGTTTTGAAATTGTAACCTGCGTGTACTGATCACATCTGTTATGGATGGACAAAATCAACATGCACGCAATGGTGCACGTGGAGGCACGCGCGTGCCCGGTCTAGTCAGGATGCAAGGCACTGCATGGCAGTGTTTGAGGCATCACTACAGACCCGTGTGTGACCGGGAGTCCCATAGGGCGGCGCACAATTTTGTTCTATGAGATAATATCAGTCTGTTAACATGACCTTTATGAATTATGAAGCCTTTATTTGCATGTTTTGATTAGATAAACGCTTCAAAATTCACAAAATGTGACGTTAGCTGATGAAGATTATCTCATAGAACAAAACATATGAGATCTGCTAAGCCTGTGTTTACCACAGACCTTATTTTAGGCGTTTATCCAAAAACCCTCCAAAAAACCCATTAATTTCCCCATAGGCTTTGGCCAACAAGCCATGGCGGCGTTAGTGACTACAAAAAGACGCCATAACTATTGCTCTTTGTTCGTATCACATGATTTAGCCAACAGTACAATCTTTGTAAGTAGGCCAAGATTTGCGGCTATAGGCCTATATTATATTATATAATAATAGTATTACTATATGCAATGTTACGGATATTTACACTTTGTAACATTTAATTTGGCTACTTATCCTATTTAGGCTAGGCGTAAAGCAGGCTGTGTATTCAATTCTTGATCGGTACCGTCAGTAGTCTACACCTCCAGGCAGCATCCCTTTATTTTCAGCAACAGGAATTTAACAAAGTGTGCATGTTGCCGGTTAGAAGAACTGGCAACCCTGTGTCATCACAGCATCACCACGAGTCTTTGTTAATCAAATCATCAAATCAAATGTTATTTCTCACATGCCTCGTAAACAACAGGTGTGGACTAACAGTGAAATGCTTACTTACAGGCCCTTCCCAACAATGCAGAGAGAAATAAAATAGAGAAATAATAGAAAAGTAAAACACGTAATAATAGATACACAATGAGTAACGATAACTTGGCTATATACAAGGGGTACCTGTACCGAGTCGATGTGCAGGGGTATGAGGTAATTGAGGTAGATATGTACAGTACATATACTGTAACTAGAAATAAAGTGACAGGTAGTAAACAATAGCAGCAGCGTATGTGATGAGTCAAAAAAGTTAGTGCAAAAAGGGTCAATGCAGATAGTCCGGGTAGCTATTTGGTTAACTATTTAACTAACTATTTAGCAGTCTTATGGCTTGCAGGTAGAAGCTGTTCAGGGTCCTGTTGGTTCCAGACTTGGTGCATCAGTACAGCTTGCCATGCGGTAGCAGAGAGAACAGTCTTTCAATGGTGCAGCTGTAGAACATTTTGAGGATCTGAGGGCCCATGCCAAATCTTTTCAGCTTCCGGACGGGGAAGAGGCGTTGTCGTGCCCTTTTCACAAATGTGTTGGTGTGTTTGGACCATGATAGATCCTTAGTGTAGCTCCACTACAGCCCCATCGATGTGAATGGCGGCATGCTCGCCCCTCCGTTTCCTACAGTCCACGATCAGCTCCTTTGTCTTGCTAACGTTGAGGGAGAGGTTGTTGTCCTGGCGCCTCACTGACAAGCCTCTGACCTCCTCTCTATAGGCTGTCTGACCGTTGTCGGTGATCAGGCCTACTACCATCGTGTCATCTGCAAATGTAATGATGGTGTTGGAGATGTGCACGGCCACACAGTCGTGGGTGAACAGGGAGTACAGGAGGGGACTAAGCACGCAGCCATGAGGGGCCCCCGTGTTGAGGGTCAGTGTAGTGGATGTGTTTTTACCTACCCTCACCACCTGGGGGCGTCCCGTCAGGAAGTGCAGGATCCAGTCCCAGGGTCCTTAGGTTAATGATGAGCTTAGAGGGCACTATGGTGTTGAAAGCTGAGCTGTAGTCAAAGAACAGCATTCTCATGTAGGTGTACCTTTTGTCCAAGTGGGAAAGGGCAGTGTGGAGTGCAACAGAGATTGCGTTATCTGTGGATCTGTTGGGGTGGTATGCGAGTTGGAGTGGGTCCAGGGTGTCTGGGATGATGGCATTGATCTGAGCCATGACCAGGATTTCATGGCTACAGATGTGAGTGTTACGGGGCGATAGTCATTTAGACAGGTTACCTTGTCGTTCTTGGGTGCAGGGACTATGGTGGTCTGCTTGAAACATGTAGGTATTACAGACTTGGTCAGGGAGAGGTTGAAAATATTAGTCTCGTGTAGCCTATAACCTACGAATCCAGTCATTTGTGCTGCAGGTGCATAGGTCAATCGCCAAAATTGTGCAATGCAGACGCATGTTGCTGTTTGCCCTGGCACATCATTCGAATCAGAATTGGCCTGGCTATACAAAACCATTATTTAGGCTATTCCCACGGGGGGCCAGTATAAAAAAATATATATGTATTCACTAACTGTAAGTCGCTCTGGATAAGAGCGTCTGCTAAATATGTAAAATGTAAATGTAATGTCTCTATCATAATCCATTCAAAAGCTATTGGAGTTTTTACCCTTGTAGGATGGTCAGAATTAGGATGACTAAATCAATGGAAGCCAGAGGAAAAAAGTGGTCAAATATCTTTGAAATTGCATGAGGTCAGCTAGGCTGGATTATGTGTAAGAATTAAGGCTACTGGCTACCTGACAGGCTCACTTTCCCGTTGAACTCGTCATCTTTCTTCTCAAATCCACAGGACATAAAACAATATAGAGGTAAGATGGATATCGATTTTGAGACATGACATGTAGTATTTTCATATTTTAGTTCTTTTTCAAAGATTTCTCACAAAAATAAGCGTATCTCTGTGAAATATCAACGCAGCATTGAGCATATACCAATATTTTTATTTTCAAAGCATTTTACATTTACACTGAACAAAAATACAAATGCGACATGTAAAGTGTTGGTCCCATGTTTCATGAGCTGAAATAAAAGATCCCAGACATTTCTCATATGCACAAAAATCTTATTTCTCTAAAATGTTGTGCACAAATTTGATTACATCCCTGTTAGTGAGTATTTCTCCTTTGCCAAGATAAACCATCCACCTGACCGGTGTGGAATATCAAGAAGCTGTTTAAACAGCATGATCATTACACAGGTGCAGTGTAATTCAGCACGTGTCATGCTAATTTTGCATTGTGTTACCCGCAAACAACTCTGAGGATGATGACCACAAATTGTAAAATCCTCAGAAGAGAAACCTGCACCGCTATATCAACAGAGCTCGGTGCTTATTATTGGATGTACGAAAGCCGACTTTTTGGATAGAATGTTAATATGTTTGAGAAAGACCCCAGTGAACGATTAAGACCATGAGTAATCATATTTGTCTTGCTCAAATGTATTTCATAATAATAATAAGAGCAGCGCTGCCTTTCGATCCTATCCACTGCGTAAAATAGCCTGTTTCCGAGTGTATACATGTAAGTCAGAATATCTTTAATGATAAGAAGCAGAAGCTCAGCATTAAGAAGTCAGAATAAAAACAGAGCTTGACCAGTCTTGATTAGTCGGTTCTGGAAGGTCATGAATCTTTACACATGCTAATAGACCGTAACACGTTGTCTATTGTCTATTGTCCATTGTCCCAGTTCAGCTCAGCAGGCAATCTACTACAGACATTTATTTAGTAGGTCTATAACCTAGTTCATACATTTTTTTTTTTCTTAATGATAGACTAGAAAGTTAATGGCGTCTATATTCATGCAATCATCAATTAAATATCCTTTATCAAATCAAACTTAAATTCAAACTTTATTTGAATTGCCTTTAAAATAGAAACTAACTTAAAACAATACAATGAAAAAACAAGCACGGAAATAAGAGATCAAATGTTATCGAAGAACATAAAACACAAAGGCATCATTGATTAAAGGCCAAGCTACAGTGGGGAAAAAAAGTATTTAGTCAGCCACCAATTGTGCAAGTTCTCCCACTTAAAAATATGAGAGAGGCCTGTAATTTTCATCATAGGTACACGTCAACTATGACAGACAAATTAAGAAAAAAAAAATCCAGAAAATCACACTGTAGGATTTTTAATGAATTTATTAGCAGATTATGGTGGAAAATAAGTATTTGGTCACCTACAAACAAGCAAGATTTCTGGCTCTCACAGACCTGTAACTTCTTCTTTAAGAGGCTCCTCTGTCCTCCACTCGTTACCTGTATTAATAGCACCTGTTTGAACTTGTTATCAGTATAAAAGACACCTGTCCACAACCTCAAACAGTCACACTCCAAACTCCACTATGGCCAAGACCAAAGAGCTGTCAAAGGACACCAGAAACAAAATTGTAGACCTGCACCAGGCTGGGAAGACTGAATCTGCAATAGGTGAGCAGCTTGGTTTGAAGAAATCAACTGTGGGAGCAATTATTAGGAAATGGAATACATACAAGTCCACTGATAATCTCCCTCGATCTGGGGCTCCACGCAAGATCTCACCCCGTGGGGTCAAAATGATCACAAGAACGGTGAGCAAAAATCCCAGAACCACACAGGGGGACCTAGTGAATGACCTGCAGAGAGCTGGGACCAAAGTAACAAAGCCTACCATCAGTAACACACTACGCCGCCAGGGACTCAAATCCTGCAGTTCCAGACGTGTCCCCCTGCTTAAGCCAGTACATGTCCAGGCCCGTCTGAAGTTTGCTAGAGTGCATTTGGATGATCCAGAAGAGGATTGGGAGAATGTCATATGGTCAGATGAAACCAAAATATAACTTTTTGGTAAAAACTCAACTCGTCGTGTTTGGAGGACAAAGAATGCTGAGTTGCATCCAAAGAACACCATACCTACTGTGAAGCATGGGGGTGTAAACATCATGCTTTGGGGCTGTTTTTCTGCAAAGGGACCAGGACGACTGATCCGTGTAAAGGAAAGAATGATTGGGGCCATGTATCGTGAGATTTTGAGTGAAAACCTCCTTCCATCAGCAAGGGCATTGAAGATGAAACGTGGCTGGGTCTTTCAGCATGACAATGATCCCAAACACACTGCCCGGGCAACGAAGGAGTGGCTTCGTAAGAAGCATTTCAAGGTCCTGGAGTGGCCTAGCCAGTCTCCAGATCTCAACCCCATAGAAAATCTTTGAGGGGAGTTGAAAGTCCGTGTTGCCCAGCGACAGCCCCAAAACATCACTGCTCTAGAGGAGATCTGCATGGAGGAATGGGCCAAAATAGTGTGTGAAAACCTTGTGAAGACTTACAGAAAATGTTTGACCTGTGTCATGGCCAACAAAGGGTATATAACAAAGTATTGAGAAACTTTTGTTATTGACCAAATACTTATTTTCCACCATAATTTGCAAATAAAATCATAAAAAATCCTACAATGTGATTTTCTGGATTTTTTTTTCTCATTTTGTCTGTCATAGTTGACGTGTACCTATGATGAAAATTAAAGGCCTCTCTCATCTTTTTAAGTGGGAGAACTTGCACAATTGGTGGCTGACTAAATACTTTTTTTCCCCACTGTAAAAAGGCTGGTTTACAAATGGGATTTTAACACCTCAAGCAGTTTCACAGTACAATACAAAGTTCCATATAAAAAAAATAGAATAAAATGTATAAAAAGTATGATACACTTTATTCATCATTGTTTGTGTTATTTTATAATCAAATGTTTTTTACGCTACAATTTGTCATCTCTCTCATGACCGCCTGCTAACAAGTTTCTCATATCATCAAAGTCAGTTGGCCAGACCAGGCTCTTAACCACTTGGGCAGTTAAAACGTTTCTCATTAACTGAACTGAGAGGCTGTGATTGTTGGTCTTCTGTTTACCTATAAAACCATTTGCTCGCTCAAATGGAAAGCACCAGAAACCATATACTGGACCATAGTCCAAAACACATTTCTTCAAGTGGCTATGGTAGTGCATATTTGGTGTGCAATACTGTTTTCCATACAACCTTGCAAAGCTCTCACAGAACTGTTGCAAGTGGCGATGAACCTCTCCAACTCGTTCCATTGTGATACATCTTGTACATAAGATAGTACAGGCTTTGACAAAATGGGTCCAGCAATCATAATGGGCATCCTCCACAAGTCCCTTAAGATCGAATAAGGAGTAAACGCATGTCCAACTTTTCCATTCTTGTGCATTGAAATTAGAAAACCCTGATGAGATTTTTTGTGGGTAGATGGCCTATGTCTGCAGGTGCTTTCAGTGCACCAACTTTAAGCAGAATATTTCTTAGTATTCCATCATCCAGCACATCAATATTCTCCAGATGGTAAAAACGTGTTTCGCTATCCTCAGTAAAAGATTATGAATAGGGTCCACTACAGCCATGTCTATGGGCATGAAATATGGCAATTATTTAATGCCCAGCTCAGCGTATATTGTTTTCCTCTCTGCCTTGGTCTTCGCCCGTGTCCACATACTCCCTTGCATTTTGTGAACTTTATTCTGATGTTGCAGTACATGGTTGTTATTGTCCGTCCAGTCCATGATGGAGTAATCTGCTTTTTCACCCCATTTCCAGGAAATGTCTGTAGGCATTTGTTGCAATCTGTGTGAGCTTGACCTGGATCTGTGTTGTTGAACAGATGGTGGTGAAATCCCAAATAGGCTATATTAAAAGTTAAAAACATCACACTAACAAAAAACGTTTCTAAGAAAAGTTTCACATAGAATGACTTTGAAAATAAACAGGGGCCTGAAAGGCCCGGCAATAAAGTAGCCAACTTTATAAATTGTTATAATATATTATCGATTTACACTAGTTGTAGTTGGAGAATAAGCTACTGGTGGACAGGATTATTGCTTTTACAGAGTAGAAACAAACAACGTTGTAATAATAAACACACAAGTACAGTATATTCATCCTACCAAAATAACTCCTGGGTCTGTTCTTGCTGCAATGGCAATTCCTCGGGAAAGGTGGCTGTGTCTTGCCGTTCAACTGTCCATTGATGAGTGAATTTATCATAGAACTTAGCTTTGTGTTCATAGTATGCTGTCTTTCCCAAAGTCTGTGGCAGTGGCCACACTCTTTCATGGGCCAAGTCCTGGGTTTGAGTTCATATGCTTTGCACTTTGACATGATAGCGACATTAAATCTATTCTTACAGCCAATCGTCAATAAATAATATGTGAGGCAGAGATATTCTATGTAGAATTACCGATACAGGCTTTGAGCGAAGTCTTGTTGATCTGTGCACATAGAGCCAAAGATGGTGGATAAATGAATATGTCTTACTCAGGCCGTTTACCATTGAAAACATTGTCAAGAGTTCTAGTCTACTTAAGGGGTGGCTCTCCCATAGACAACAATGCGATAGCAGCTGGGTCTGGTCTACTTGTATGTGAACCAGAAAAAGATTGCCAATGAGATGTCTCGCGTCCTCTTCAGTCTTCTTCTTTGGTATTATGGCTGTCCGCAAACAAATGCAGGTGCATGCCGCCACCTACTGTATTGGCTGTGTATCAGCCTACTATTCTGTAGTATTACTTCATTTGGCCCTGTCTGATCCTACTCCAAGCCAGCAGGCTGGGAGGACGAGACACTATCGTTCTAAACATCTTGTAACTCTTCTGCAGTAAAATATCGTACTCCTAAGTACTTCTCTGCAGCAGCCACCACAACATCTATCTTCTGTGATTTACGTTCCATTCCTGCGTTACAATTGACAACAATGGCCATGAACGCCAAAATATCTACCTTACTGAAGCACATGTTATTCTTATCACTCTCTACTGGCCTCGACCTAATCACAGGGATCCTCTTAGGATCCCTCACCCTGGACCCATCTTCCTCTACTACTCTCTTCACAGCCTCAGCATACTACACCTTCTGCACTACTCTAATTCTGGCAACCTCAACCTGACTTTCTCTCACCAGACACCTCTGATCTCCAACACCATGGGTACCACTACAGTTTACACACACAACTCTTTCCACCAATACTACACATTCCTTTGTCTCATGTCCTCCTGCACACTTCTCACATCTAGGAATCTCCCTTCTACACACTGCTGCCACATCACCATAAGCTTGACACCTAAAACACCATAATGGATTCGGGACAAAAGCTCTCACGGGATAAATTACACATCCTAAATTGATGTTTATCTGGTAAAGACTATGCATCAAAACTCAGTAGTACAGACTGTCTTCTCTGTTTCACCACGCTCTCCACCAAACGGCGGGCGTCAAAGACACAGGGAATCTTCAACTTCAGTTGATCCTCCAAAACACTTAACGCCACTCCAGTTATTACTCCTTTCAACGGCGCCCTGCTCCGGAGAGGAAAGCAAAGTCACAGTTCTTGTCCCCAGTCGCGTGTTGCGGAAGACGGCAGAAACGCAAAAAATCATCATGATTCCACTTCGAGTCACTTTCACTGACCCAACATTCCCCAACCTCTTCTCCACCCAACCTGACACCACATATAGATCAGCCAGAAGGCAAGGATCCATTCTCTCCAAATATCTCACTCACACTGGGCCAAAATCATCTTTATCACCATCGGGACGAGGCTCAAACTCGGCGGTCGTCACCGCACCAGCCACTGCAGTTAATTCATCCTCACTCTCGTCCTGTTCAATTTCCTTCTCCAGCAATCCATAATTACACTTAAAATGTTCCACTTTCTTTCTTTTTTTCCTGCCCGCATTCTTACCGACCTCTACGGGTTCCCGACTCCATCTCCAAATCCGACAACCATTTGGGCGTACCTGCCATCTTGTCCCAAACCTCATTACATTCTCCCACCAAACCTTCCTCTTCCGTCTCTGCTGGAGCGACCATTTACAGTCTTAGGGAGCGACGCACTTGTATCACAGACTTTCTGTTTTGATGGGACAGGAAGTGTATTTTCATGAAACACCAGCACAAACTTATCAGCCAATCAAATGCATGGGAATAGAAGGGCGGGTGTAGTGATTGAAAGGTAAATAATCTAATCAAATGAACAAAACCAGAAGTGAGGGTGTAACGGTTGAAAATGACCAATCAAATGAACGCGATTTGAAAACTCTGCCATAGATACACACGGCAAGGCATGACGTGACCATGCCCCTGAGTTTGGTTCAGCCGTAGGGTATTCCCTTTACTCCCATGTTAAATTGCCCATTTTACTCATAACCCGACAATGGCTGCATTCTTTTTTTTATCATTCTATAAACATTTTGGATGTCCTTGGTTGGTTGTTTTTAACATACTTCCATGTCGTCTTAATCAACAAACTACATCATACCCAAAAACACTTGGATTCTAAACGTTAAAATGTTAGCATGAACAGATACTGTCACATGGAATGTATGTCACGATTATCAGCCAAAGAGACGATTCCAATGGACTTACTTCAGCTAGCTAACGTTAGCTAACTAACCCTGATTTTATAGCTAAGATGTCGAAATGCTGTTGCATACTGTTTTGTTTGAACAATTACATTTCATCAACTGCCCAAGGACCAGGTTAGACGAACCTCATTGTTTC
Source organism: Coregonus clupeaformis (assembly GCF_020615455.1). Lineage (NCBI taxonomy): Eukaryota > Metazoa > Chordata > Actinopteri > Salmoniformes > Salmonidae > Coregonus > Coregonus clupeaformis. Next base: position 53,670,430 of record NC_059211.1, on the reverse strand, counting down.
AGGCTATACGCCGCTATGATGATGGAAAGCTGTGAGTTCCGGTTACTCAATACATTTGTGTGTTCGAAGCATTTCATTCATGGTAAGTCACTAACTAACACTTGTTTGTATCTAACTAGCTATGTGTATTGGCTGTGTAAACCTGGAGATTCCACAAAGTAGATGTAGATATCGCCATAGGCTACTCTGGGCCATTTGGTAGGGTTGTCTGCACAGCTGGTCTCTGGCAAGTTGAAAGTACATATAGGCAAGCCAACAAGAATCAACTTTTCTAAATACCTAGACCGTTCAAGGGCAGACAAAGACTGGAAGTAGTTACGCAGCATATCTAAGACTAGCATATTAGATCGAGATGAACTTATCTCACTAGCCAGCCAGCTAACATCAGTTAACTGGCAAAACAGCTAGGGGTAAACAAACTGAGACGTATGTTAATAACACAAATGTCTGCTGCTCTCCCCAAACACAACATCAGGAGGGAGAAGCGAGGTGCAGCGGAAAAAAGGACATCTGGTAACCCAGAACAGAAAGGAGGACTGGTCTGCCTTTTATGAGGTGGAGAGCATCGATGCAAAGGTTCAACTCCTGCATTCAAACTGCACTTGATGAATGCATGCCAATCAGAAATAAGAAAACAACAACACTGGACAAGCCCTGGATGACTGAACAAATAAAGGCTGCCATCAGGAAAAGACAGAAGACTTTCAACAGATGAGGGAAACAATGAAATGGAGAAAATACAGAAACACAGTGCAAATGCTTATCAAGGAAGCAAAGAAAAACTACTATAAAACTGAAATCCAGGACCTAAAGAAGAAAAACCCCAAGGAATGGTCAGAATTCATTAACATAGGACTGGGATGAAAGAAAACATCAGGAGGGAGAATACAGGTCGAGGGAGTTGAAGACGACGACGTGCCTGATGTTTTGAATGGTTTCTTTGCTGAGGCATGGACAAGCACCACACCTCTCGCCACCTTCCCCATGCCCATGCCTACAAGGCAGGTTGGGCTGTGCAGCACTTTGACCAGACTCAGCCCATGTAAAGCATGTGGGCCTGATGGCATTCCAGCCTGGCTAATAAAAGAGCATGCAGAAGACCTAGCCCCTGTCATCACACACATAGTTAACATCTCCTACTGGCTGAGGACTGTTCCTGCTGCCTGGAAGATTGCCAATGTGTGTCCCATACCTAAAGTGTCAAACCCATGTACAATGAGTGACTGGAGGCCCATCTCTCTAACTTCATGCCTTGGAAAAATCCAGGAGAGCTTCATCATGAAGAAATTCATGCCAACAGTCCTCTCTGAGTGCACAAATCAATGTGTCTACCTCCCAAAGTCCAGCACTACTACTGCCCTTGTGAAAGCCACACACTCCTGGCTGACAGCTACAGACTCCAGAAAACCAACAATGGTGAGGGTGTTACTTGCTGACATGTCCAAAGCCTATGATCGAGTAGATCACGCAAAGCTCCTGCAACATCTGTCTGACATTGAACTGTGACCAATCCAAGGTTACTAGTCTGGCTCCACAGCTACACCACCGGAAGAAGGCAGAGGGTGGTGGCGAAAGGCACATTTAGCCGTTGTTAGAGGTGACCTCTGGTGTGCCACAAGGGGGCGTGGTCTCACCATATCTGTTTCTCCTTCACATGTCCACCCGAAAAGTTGTCTTCAGTGACACTGGGTATGCAGACGATGTAGGGCTGTTTCGAGCCAAAGAGTGGAAGCTGGAAGAGTGGGCCACATCCAACAACATGCTCCTGAATGGGAAAAAGTATGTGGAAATACGCATATGTTTTTCAAGAGACCCTCCACAACCTTCACCACTCATCCTAGGGGGACAAGAAGTACCAGTGCTAACAATGACCAAGTATCTTGGTTTTCATTTAGACCCATGACACACATGTGGAGCACAGTGAGGAAGGCCTCAAAACACCTGCACATTTTGACTGTTCTTGCCAGAAATGTCCTATCCACTGAAGATCTGGTCACAGTATACACTACACTTGTCAGGCCTTGTCTGGAATACGGTGGAGTGCTGTTAGTTGTATGCAGCAAAAAGCAGCAGGCCTGCCCAACTGGACAGGGTTCAGAGGAAGGCCCTGAGGATCAACTCCAGAGATGGAACAGTTCAATCACAGCTCCCGTCACTGAAGAGCAGGCAAGAGCTGGCTGCAGTGCACCTGGTGAAGGACATGCACACTCTTGACCACCCACTGAATGACCTGCTCCCTTCAAAAAGAGGCAACTGCACCATCAGGATCCTGAGAAACAGCCACGAAATGTGCTGTATAACTGCCTGTATGAACCGCCTCACATAGTTCTACATCTTACAATGTTCTGCCTATAACCTTGAACCTATATTTGTTATGCCTTTAACCTTGAAAGAAAAAGCGCCATCAGAATAAAAACCAGAGCAAACGTCCACATCCACTGCAGCCCTACCCAGAACATCTGATTGTGCAAAAGACCACAGACAATCACCTGCAACTTAGACTATTTTCACTGACTCTTCACACCTGCTTCTCAATACTTTTTGCACCGCCCACCCTTATATATATATACAGTGGGGGAAAAAAGTATTTAGTCAGCCACCAATTGTGCAAGTTCTCCCACTTAAAAAGACGAGAGAGGCCTGTAATTTTCATCATAGGTACACGTCAACTATGACAGACAAATTGAGGGAAAAAAATCCAGAAAATCACATTGTAGGATTTTTTATGAATTTATTTGCAAATTATGGTGGAAAATAAGTATTTGATCACCTACAAACAAGCAAGATTTCTGGCTCAAACAGACCTGTAACTTCTTCTTTAAGAGGCTCCTCTGTCCTCCACTCGTTACCTGTATTAATGGCACCTGTTTGAACTTGTTATCAGTATAAAAGACACCTGTCCACAACCTCAAACAGTCACACTCCAAACTCCACTATGGCCAAGACCAAAGAGCTGTCAAAGGACACCAGAAACAAAATTGTAGACCTGCACCAGGCTGGGAAGACTGAATCTGCAATAGGTAAGCAGCTTGGTTTCAAGAAATCAACTGTGGGAGCAATTATTAGGAAATGGAAGACATACAAGACCACTGATAATCTCCCTCGATCTGGGGCTCCACGCAAGATCTCACCCCGTGGGGTCAAAATGATCACAAGAACGGTGAGCAAAAATCCCAGAACCACACGGGGGGGACCTAGTGAATTACCTGCAGAGAGCTGGGACCAAAGTAACAAAGCCTACCATCAGTAACACACTACGCCGCCAGGGACTCAAATCCTGCAGTGCAAGACGTGTCCCCCTGCTTAAGCCAGTACATGTCCAGGCCCGTCTGAAGTTTGCTAGAGTGCATTTGGATGATCCAGAAGAGGATTGGGAGAATGTCATATGGTCAGAAGAAACCAAAATATAACTTTTTGGTAAAAACTCAACTCGTCGTGTTTGGAGGACAAAGAATGCTGAGTTGCATCCAAAGAACACCATACCTACTGTGAAGCATGGGGGTGGAAACATCATGCTTTGGGGCTGTTTTTCTGCAAAGGGACCAGGACGACTGATCCGTGTAAAGGAAAGAATGAATGGGGCCATGTATCGTGAGATTTTGAGTGAAAACCATCAGCAAGGGCATTGAAGATGAAACGTGGCTGGGTCTTTCAGCATGACAATGATCCCAAACACACCGCCCGGGCAACGAAGGAGTGGCTTCGTAAGAAGCATTTCAAGGTCCTGGAGTGGCCTAGCCAGTCTCCAGATCTCAACCCCATAGAAAATCTTTGGAGGGAGTTGAAAGTCCGTGTTGCCCAGCGACAGCCCCAAAACATCACTGCTCTAGAGGAGATCTGCATGGAGGAATGGGCCAAAATACCAGCAACAGTGTGTGAAAACCTTGTGAAGACTTACAGAAAACGTTTGACCTGTGTCATTGCCACAAAGGGTATATAACAAAGTATTGAGAAACTTTTGTTATTCACCAAATACTTATTTTCCACCATAATTTGCAAATAAATTCATAAAAAATCCTACAATGTGATTTTCTGGATATTTTTTTCTCATTTTGTCTGTCATAGTTGACGTGTACCTATGATGAAAATTACAGGCCTCTCTCATCTTTTTAAGTGGGAGAACTTGCACAATTGGTGGCTGACTAAATACTTTTTTTCCCCACTGTATATACAGTTGAAGTCGAAAGTTTACATACACTTAGGTTGGAGTCATTAAAACTCATTTTACAACCACTCCACAACATTTCTTGTTAACAAACTATAGTTTTGGCAAGTCGGTTAGGACATCTACATTGTGCATGACACAAGTAATTTTTCCAACAATTCTTTACAGACAGATTATTTCACTTATAATTCACTGTATCACAATTCCAGTGGGTCAGAAGTTTACAAACATTAAGTTTACTGTGTCTTTATAAACAGCTTGGAAAATTCCAGAAAATGATGTCATGGCTTTAGAAGCTTCTGATAGGCTAGTTGACATAATTTCAGTCAATTGGAGGTGTACCTGTGGATGTATTTCAAGGCCTACCTTCAAACTCAGTGCCTCTTTGCTTGACATCATGAGAAAATCAAAAGAAATCAGCCAAGACCTTAGTAAAAAAATTGTAGACCTCCACAAGTCTGGTTCATCCTTGGGAGCAATTTCCAAACGCCTGAAGGTACCACGTTCATCTGTACAAACAATAGTATGCAAGTATAAACACCATGGGACCACGCAGCCGTCATACCGCTCAGGAAGGAGACGCGTTCTGTCTCCTAGAGATTAACGTACTTTGGTGCGAAAAGTGCAAATCAATCCCAGAACAACAGCAAATGACCTTGTGAAGATGCTGGAGGAAACAGGTACAAACGTATCTATATCCACAGTAAAACGAGTCATATATCGACATAACCTGAAAGGCCGCTCAGCAAGGAAGAAGCCACTGCTCCAAAACCTCCATAAAAAAGCCACACTACGGTTTGCAACTGCACATGGAGACAAAGATCGTAGTTTTTGGAGAAATATCCTCTGGTCTGATGAAACAAAAATAGAACTGTTTGGCCATAATGACCATTGTTATGTTTGGAGGAAAAAGGGGGTGCTTGCACGCCGAAGAACACCATCCCAACTGTGAAGCACGGGGGTGGCAGCATCAAGCTGTGGGGGGGTCCTTTGCTGCAGGAGGGACTGGTGCACTTCATAAAATAGATGGCATCATGAGGAAGGACAATTATGTGGATATATTGAAGCAATCTCAAGACATCAGTCAGGAAGTTAAAGCTTGGTCGCAAATGGGTCTTCCAAATGGACAATGACCCCAAGCATACTTCCATTCCAAAGTTGTGGCAAAATGGCTTAAGGACAACAAAGTCAAGGTATGAGTGGCCATCACAAAGCCCTGACCTCAATCCTATAGAACATTTGTGGGCAGAACTGAAAAAGCGTGTGCGAGCAAGGAGGCCTACAAACCTGACTCAGTTACACCAGCTCTGTCAGGAGGAATGGGCCAAAATTCACCCAACTTATTGTGGGAAGCTTGTGGTAGGCTACCCGAAACGTTTGACCCAAGTTAAACAATTTAAAGGCAATGCTACCAAATACTAATTGAGTGTATTTAAACTTCTGACCCACTGGAAATGTGATTTTTTTAAAAAGCGGAAATAAATCATTCTCTTGTCACGCCCTGACTCAGGGGACTCTTATATGTTGAGTCAGGGTGTGAATATTCTATGTTAGTAGTTCTATGTTTTCATTCTAGGATTGTATGTCTATGTTTGGCCGGGTGTGATTCCCAATCAGAGACAGCTGTCGCTCGTTGTCTCTGATTGGGGATCATACTTAGGCAGCCTATTGGCACTCGTTAGTTGTGGGATCTTGTTCCGTGTATAGGTTTGTTGTGTGTTCAACCTTAGGACTTCATGTTTAGTTTGTTTATTGTTTTGTCGTGTGTTTATCATTTAAATAAACATGTACGCATTTCACGCTGCGCCTTGGTCTGACCCATCCTTAAACGAACGTGACATCTCTCTACCATTATTCTGACATTTCACATTCTTAAAATAAAGTGGTGATCCTAACTGACCTAAGACAGGGAAATTTTACTACGATTAAATGACAGGAATTGTGAAAAACTGAGTTTAAATGTATTTGGCTAAGGTGTATGTAAACTTCCAACTTCAACTGTATGTATACAGCAGTGGCTTCTTCCTTGCTGAGCGGCCTTTCAGGTTATGTCGATATAGGACTTGTTTTACTGTGGATATAGATACTTTTGTACCTGTTTCCTCTAGCATCTTCACAAGGTCCTTTGCTGTTGTGCTGGGATTGATTTGCACTTTTCGCACCAAAGTACGTTAATCTCTAGGAAACAGAACGCGTCTCCTTCCTGAGCGGTATGACGGCTGCGTGGTCCCATGGTGTTTATACAGTGGGGGAAAAAAGTATTTAGTCAGCCACCAATTGTGCAAGTTCTCCCATTTTAAAAGATGAGAGAGGCCTGTAATTTTCATGAGAAAAACAAATCCAGAAAATCACATTGTAGGATTTTTAATGAATTTATTTGCAAATTATGGTGGAAAATAAGTATTTGGTCAATAATAAAAGTTTCTCAATACTTTTTTATATACCCTTTGTTGGCAATGCAGAGGTCAAACGTTTTCTGTAAGTCTTCACAAGGTTTTCACACACTGTTGCTGGTATTTTGGCCCATTCCTCCATGCAGATCTCCTCTAGAGCAGTGATGTTTTGGGGCTGTCGCTGGGCAACACGGACTTTCAACTCCCTCCAAAGATTTTCTATGGGGTTGAGATCTGGAGACTGGCTAGGCCACTCCAGGACCTTGAAATGCTTCTTACGAAGCCACTCCTTCATTGCCCGGGCGGTGTGTTTGGGATCATTGTCATGCTGAAAGACCCAGCCACGTTTCATCTTCAATGCCCTTGCTGATGGAAGGAGGTTTTCACTCAAAATCTCACGATACATGGCCCCATTCATTCTTTCCTTTACACGGATCAGTCGTCCTGGTCCCTTTGCAGAAAAACAGCCCCAAAGCATGATGTTTCCACCCCCATGCTTCATGGTAGGTATGGTGTTCTTTGGATGCAACTCAGCATTCTTTGTCCTCCAAACACGACGAGTTGAGTTTTTACCAAAAAGTTCCATTTTGGTTTCATCTGACCATATGACATTCTCCCAATTCTCTTCTGGATCATCCAAATGCACTCTAGCAAACTTCAGATGGGCCTGGACATGTACTGGCTTAAGCAGGGGGACACGTCTGGCACTGCAGGATTTGAGTCCCTGGCGGCGTAGTGTGTTACTGATGGTAGGCTTTGTTACTTTGGTCCCAGCTCTCTGCAGGTCATTCACTAGGTCCCCTCGTGTGGTTCTGGGATTTTTGCTCACCGTTCTTGTGATCATTTTGACCCCACCTGGTGAGATCTTGCGTGGAGCCCCAGATCGAGGGAGATTATCAGTGGTCTTGTATGTCTTCCATTTCCTAATAATTGCTCCCACAGTTGATTTCTTCAAACCAAGCTGCTTACCTATTGCAGATTCAGTCTTCCCAGCCTGGTGCAGGTCTACAATTTTGTTTCTGGTGTCCTTTGACAGCTCTTTGGTCTTGGCCATAGTGGAGTTTGGAGTGTGACTGTTTGAGGTTGTGGACAGGTGTCTTTTATACTGATAACAAGTTCAAACAGGTGCCATTAATACAGGTAACAAGTGGAGGACAGAGGAGCCTCTTAAAGAAGAAGTTACAGGTCTGTGAGAGCCATAAATCTTGCTTGTTTGTAGGTGACCATATACTTATTTTCCACCATAATTTGCAAATAAATTCATAAAAAATCCTACAATGTGATTTTCTGGATTTATTTTTCTCAATTTGTCTGTCATAGTTGACGTGTACCTATGATGAAAATTACAGGCCTCTCTCATCTTTTTAAGTGGGAGAACTTGCACAATTGGTGGCTGACTAAATACTTTTTTTCCTCACTGTACTTGCGTACTATTGTTTGTACAGATAAATGTGGTACCTTCAGCCATTTTGAAATTGCTCCCAAGGATGAACCAGACTTGTGGAGGTCTACCATTTTTTTTCCTGAGGTCTTGGCTGATTCTTTTCGATTTTCCCATGATGTCAAGCAAAGAGGCACTGAATTTGAAGGTAGGCCTTGAAATACATCCACAGGTACACCTCCAATTGACTCAAATTATGTCTATTAGCCTATCAGAAGCTTCTAAAGCCATGACATAATTTTCTGGAATTTTCCAAGCTGTTTAAAGGCACAGTCAATTTAGTGTATGTAAACTTCTGACCCACTGGAATTGTGATACAGTGAATTATAAGTGAAATAATCTGTCTGTAAACAATTGTTGGGAAAATTACTTGTGTCATGCACAAAGTAACCGACTTGCCAAAACTATAGTTTGTTAACAAGACATTTGTGGAGTGGTTGAAAAACGAGTTTTCATGATTCCAACCTAAGTGTATGTAAACTTCCGACTTCAACTGTATATATTGTCAAAGTCGTGTCAATTCAAATCTGGTATTAGGAACAAAAGAGGTCAACACGACTTCTAAGATATACTAGTTATTTTAATTAATGCAAAAACCTTCAATGGTAAATATGATGTTTCGTATATACGGGCTCTCTGAGATACCTCGCAGGGCACCCCAGAGAACTAACCCATTGTTCTGGGTTCTTGCTCAAATACTCTGACAGAGGGAGTTTCCCACCTCTCTGCTGACCAATTAGAGTAGAGACTTGAGCGTGGTTTAGACTTACTCAGTCAATCCGTTGATGCATCTCTGTTACCAGGCATATGTCCATATCATAACAACCTGTCATAGTGAGAAGAGCCAGCTCCCTTAGACACCATTCCTACGTCCAAGGAAGGCTCACAGATCACAAAGAACCAGTATAGTCTAGCATTTGGAGACACAAATCCTTATCTCACTTTACCCCCTAAAACAGCTCTTCACATCAATCACAGCTTGCCAGGTGTCACAGCCTACATTAGCCCAGTCAAGAATGCATTCTTTCTAAGTTAGTCATCCCATCAATCCAATTATTTAGAAAATAGAACCTAACAATCCCTCTTTTGACACCCTCTAGGGTGTCACTCATCAAAATACAATACAAACAAAAATAATCACACTTTTATTAATAGGCCATAATGATACTAAAAAAATTAAAACCCTCAGTCCATCTACACCCAACTTGCAAATTGTTACCAGTCATCAAAAAACTTCAAACCATCACATAAGGAAAGACAAACATTCACATGGTTAACTTGATTAATAAAGCATAAAACACAGGATTAATAGAACACAAAACATATGACTATTAAAACATAAAACACAAACAGAGAAGTATATTTTGGCCCCCTTTAGACACCCTCTAGTGTCACTCCACCAAGCCTGGTAGGTCATATCCTCCATTCCTAGGTTGGAGTCCAGGATTGGGCCGTATCTCACCATCTGTTGGGAAATCACCTTCTCCATCTCCTTTCTCACCAAACCTCAGACACAGGAAATAAGACAACATCCACAAAGAACAAGTATACCCACAGAAGCTATAACTTCACCCAGAATAGTTACAACAATAGTTTTCCATTTACCAAATATGTTATCAAACCAACCGTTTATGGAGCTATCAATACCAGAGTTCTCAGCCAGTTCATTCACCAGCGTAGTTACTCCCCTGAATCTCTTTTGTCCCGGACCCGTCCGGTGCTATATTGTTTGAGGATGAAAATACAGCACATAGATCCAAACAGAACACAAACTCCGCCCCGCTCAGCCAAAAGCATATCTAAAGCTATTCTATTCTGCCATGTCATTAAGCTAGTTGCCGCTGTCTGCTCAGCTAATCCCTTTATTGCATCACGAGTGTGGTTTATAAATCTTTGCTGGTTATAGTAAATATAATTTATCCAATCTACGTTTTTTAAATTGTTGACCACCAGAAAATACTTGATTCAAACCCAGCTACGATCTGATTCCTAGCTTTGAATTGTTCTGGAACCCCTCGAGGTACTCCTATCCCATCAAAGGATCCTTTCATCAAAGGATCCCGGGAGGAGGTCCTACTTTCTACGTGACAACTCACCAGTCTCTGACACGTTTGATTATTTGCATATGTAGGTGAATTCACAATCAGTTATCACCACACAACCATCAGATGTCAGCACGGGCCTGGTTTTGGTTCCTAAAATCCTCTGGCTGCAACAAAGAGGAGAGATTAGTCATGTTCTCTTTTAGTTGTGACATTCTCTGTGTAGGAGCAGGTGCTAAGATGCCCTACTCTGTATCCTATCTTACTAGTCTTAGAAAAACAAATAGAATCCCCTGAGACTTCAAACGTAGGCAACCTAGGTCGGAATGACTTTGTTATCGGGGGATACAGATAGTTCAAGTTACTACAAGACTCTTTCACCACATTCCCAGCTGCATGGAGGATAAATCTGTTTTTGCGTACTTCAGACTTTCAGACAGTACCTACCCTTCTATGGGTCGCACTGCCATTTCTGGTAATTCCCTACTTTCACAATACTACACCTGTCCCTAAACTGTGTATGGAGATTTATATATCCCCCACTCGGTATGAGCAACTACATAATCCCAGGATGTACATGGTGTCATACATATGGTGATGTCCTCCCCTAAAGTCCCTAGTGCTTCCCCTTTCCCTACGTCTAGCTGTCTCCTATGCCTTCGTAGACTGTGCTCAGGTATTATTTTATCAACTTGTTTTAGGTTAACTACTACTTTTGGCTGATCAGAAGGGTTTGAGTGTGTTAGGAATATGGCCCCCACAATCAGACAGCTACCTACCATCAGGAGACCTGTGAATCCCCACCCTCGCCCTGAGAACATGTCAGACGCCAACCCATTGCTTCACCCAACTCACACAGGGATGATCAGACAGGGTAAGGGAATCTTCGTTAAGGAGCCAACCCCCGAGCCCTAGTGGTGATCGGTTCTTTCTCTTAACTCTGTGTTTGTTCATCAGGTGTAACTGGGTTTACCTTTTTGCAGTGTGTGACATGCACCCAGGTGGATCTAATAGGACTTGATAGGGCCCTTCCCAACAGGCCTGCTTCCAGTTTTTCTTCTTTTAGGGACTGGATCCACACCCAGTCTCCTGGTGAGATAGAGTGGGTCACCTTCTCCTTTAGTTCACCTGTGGGGCACAAAACCTCTGACATACAGGTGTGGTTAATAAACTATCTTCACACATACATGTTGAGCTCTCAATTTCTATTGTTGTGTTTTTTCTTTTTAAGTATTTTTTTATTTAATCCTATCATTATTATTTAATCCTATCACTCCCCCTTTTTGACACATGATTTGCCCATGTGTCAATATTACCACCTTTCTAAACCATCCCTTAGGTAATTTATCATCCAATTGCCATGCCTTACATTTTTGAGATTGTCTATTGATTCTTTATTGCTCCTCCCACTTCCTTTTTCTTTTATGGCAGCTAAATTCGACTTTCATCCAGTTCAGAATCAATTAGTAATCCAATCATCAATCTCTTATCTTGTAAAAACACTCATGTTTACTTCAAACTCTGTTCTACCCAGGCTCTCCCAGGCTTGACCTGAAGACTAATTGTTGGACATGACAAGTATATTCTTAGGTCACCTAAGTCTTCTGTCTAGCAACAAAGAATAAAAATCTCTATGTTCATGATTAACCCAGTTATATCTAATAGCCCACCAAAAAACCTCATCATCTTTAAATCACGACCAATGTCATATCCCTCGTTACTCTCTACCATTTGGATAACATCCCTGATGTATGTATGCCTCCTTAGAGTTCCAAATTACTTTACCATGGGCTGCCATTGCCTTCCCATAGATAAGATCACTTAATTTACCCGTATGCAGTACATAATGGAGTACCCAAGCTTTACAGCAGTTTATCATTACCAAAAAGCTCATCATTTATTTTTTGCTTTAACGGTTTTGGCGCTTCAAATATAGCAGTTTTCCTGGATGAGTTTAACATTCGCCCCTCCTGTGTTATAGTGTGTCCTAGGTAAATCACCTCGCTTTGCCAAAGTTGAAGTTTCTTTTTGCTCACTTTGTGTCCCTGTTCTGCCAGGAAGGTTAACAATTTGATTGTATCCCTCTTACATCCCTCCTGAGTGGGATTAGCCAATAGAATATCATCTACATAAACTAACATTTGCTTCCTTCCCTAGGTTCAAACTTTCCCAAATTCCTAGTTATAGCCTGGACAAAGATTGTAAGACTTTCCGAGTAGCCTTGAGGCATCCTAGCGTGAGTCCATTTCCTTCCCTGAAAAGTAAAGCCAAACCACCCCTGACTATCCGGATGAACTTGGATACTAAAGAAAGCATTAGCTAAATCTATCACTGTAAAATAGGAGTTCTCTGGTTTCAATTGGTTCAGCAATGTATGTGGATCTGGTACACATGGAACTCTGGGAATCATATTTCTATTAACCCCCTGCAAGTCCATTACCATCCTCCAGTCGGCGCTAGGTGCCGCCTTTTTAACAGGAAATACTGGAGAGTTGCATTGTGCCTCATCTCCAGGAATGATCACCCCTCCCTTAAGTAAATGCTGAAATGTAGGTGTTATCCCTTTTATTGCTTCTGGTTTCATAGTATATTGCTTTTGGTATGGTCTATTATCGGATCGAGGAATCACTTGTACTGGAGCTACCCCCTTAATTAGTCCTACATCTGCTGTCCTTGTGACCATAATTTGAACGGAATTGCTGCTAACTGGGCTGGGTTTTTGCTCTCCAATTTAACTGTATTCTATATCTCCCAGTGGAGTGGCCATACAGATCCCCATTTGGTGTATTCTGCCAGTCAGTAATGTTTTCCCCCTGTTTTATCCATTTACCTAGTGATAACCATTCCTCTGATTACTGCAGCTTATTCCATTAATTTAGGTTCAAATATCCCCCAACAAACCGTTCCATCCTACAGCATAGTAAACACCACCCATGATCTGTTGAAAATCCCCTAAATTCAACATAACAACCCTTTATAAACATCATGCTGGGTGTGTTTTTTTATTTATTTGAAAAACCCAATTGAAAAATAACAATCAGAGATAGTTAGGCTCAATGTAATTTGGTAGCTCCTTCTTTTGACCTAAATACTGCCTAACTGAGATGAGCTAATCTCTTTCTCCTGGTTAGTACACACAAAACATGATTGTCACACCCTGGCTCTGGGACTCTATATGTTGAGCCAGGGTGTGTTCATTCTATGTGTTCTGTTTCTATGTTGGGAGTTCTAGTTTGTTTATTTCTATGTTGGCCTGAGTGACTCCCAATCAGAGGCAACGAGTGTCAGCTGTGGCTGGTTGTCTCTGATTGGGAGCCATATTTAAACTGTCTGTTTTCCCTTTGTGTTTGTGGGTTCTTGTTCCAGTTGGTTGTGTTTGTACCGTGGACTTCACGAGTCGTTTGTTGTTTTGTTGGTTGTCCGTATTTATCACTAAAGATAAATAAACATGTTCGTTCATCACGCTGCGCCTTGGTCTACTTCCTATGATGAACGTGACAATGATAGATATATCCCCAGTCTTAACCCATCAATAATTGTTTGTATCAATCTAATTGCTCATAACTAATCCATAAAACCACTCAAAATTCCTTGAGTATACAATGATTATTTAATTGATTACCCTAACTCTGCTACATGTGATCTCATCTCAAATGATCCATTATCAATTATTTGTTCAACCCCCTAGGAAATTCTGTCTCCCCTTCTATTGTTCCTGTCCCCCCTGTTTTACCAATCCAGGACCCACCACAGGCTGGCGCTATTTCTCCAGCACAACAGCCAATGCATACTTGCATCCTAACCAAAATAAATTATCGTTCTAAAATTGTCCAACTATTTTGTATTTTCCCGCTAACCCATTTCAGTTCGCTATTCAATTTCTTTAACTGTTCTCTCTGATTAGGCCCTAATTAATAAAACAAATACTTGCTATCGTTTATCAGCATACGCTTAATGACATTCCTACCATCTGAACTATGTCCTGTCTCTTACATCTCCTCCCCCTCTCCTGCTCCTTACTGCATTATGGGGGAGGCGCGGGAAATGTCCCTACAATCTTCCTTCTTAGGAAATAATGTCATTCGTACTTGTAACATATTTTCATAGACCTATCTTATGCAACTTTTAATACACATAAAAACTCTCTCTCTCCACCCATTCCCTATTGAATAAGTGAGTTTTTTCTATTTAACCCCAAAACACGCTACAAATAGTCCATTCAACATTACCAAACCAACTACTCCATCGTACCCATTCGATCAACACATCAGCAGTGGAATTTACACTCATAAATGCAGATTGTTACTCCATGCCTTGAAATGATAAATAGATCTCCACCAATAGCATATTACTGATTTCTCATTTTACCCTCTGACACAAAATGAAGTTCCCTCACTGTACTACGTTTGCTCTACCATTATAATTAGTTCAATTGAACCCTCCATCTGCTTTGTACTATATTATACATTACGTCTAAAACAACATTACTTATGGTCAGTTTATTCCAATCACATTATCCAACAACGCCACAATCTTAAACTCATATGGGGCGGCAGGCAGTTTAGTGACCAATAGCGCCGCGCCAACAACCGAGAGGTCACCGGTTACAATCCCCGAGCCGACCAGGCGAAAAATCTGCCGATGTGCCCTCGAGCAAGGCACTCAACCCCAATTGCTCCCATAAATCGCTCTAGACAAGAGCGTCTGCCAAATTACCAAAAATGCAAATGTAAACATTCTCTACTTTCTCACCCATGACGCACGTCTGCGCTCGGGTGAGCAAGTTCAGAACATTCTCTCGTCAGAAACCCACATGCACCTCTCAAATAATCACCCCGTGGTGTTCCCAGCCAACTTCCAGTCTTTCATGGCTCCAAAAGCCACACTTTCGCTCTCTCCAGCCCCTCCCCTCGCAACTCTACTTTTTGAGGAGCTGTGAGGAGCTGTTTCTCGTTTTAGCGCGTTTCCAATATTCTGCCGTTATTAAAAGTACTTTAGTCTATTTATTTAAATCAAATAATTCCCACCTAATTAGTTAAAGTCGGTGCATATCTATATCTCAACGATAAACCGAATTATTTCGGTCTAATTGTTTAACCAGTATTTTGCACGGTCAAACATCAAACGTTAAATCAAATAATAAACCAAATAGCCCAAACCAAGCACCTAAAACCAGTATTATGCTATGTCAAACATCAAACATCAAATCAAATAATAAACCGAATTGCTTCGACACAACTATTCAAAAGCAGTATTCTGCTATGTCAAACACCAAACAGCACAGTTCAAACATATCAGCTCAACCGTTTCAGTTCAGTCACACAATTCATCACTTTAGCTTTATGTTCCCAATTGTTTTTAACGGGTTATATGGTTTAAGCAACCACAAACCCAACAGTTATCCCCAAATTATACAGTTTGGACAGCCACAGATGTCTTAATATACAGGTTTATTATTTTTAATAACCCCTATTCACTATTTTATTTCGTCTGTGATCATTCGCGCACTCATGCATACAACAACACCCAGTGTCCCCCTGACTCTAACCGTATCTAGCCTTCTGATACGTGTCAGTAGCGTAACACTATCTAAAATTTAAGTGGCCATTATGATCCTAGCCATATCTCAGTGGATATGTGCCACAACGTTACACTTTGATAAATTAATCCCTGTATCTCACAGTTCCACCATTTGTGGTCCAGAGACTTCAGTATCTTCCTTGATCCTAGCCATATCTCTCTGGATATGTGTCAAAGAAACAATACTCAACAAAAATTTTGGCGCTCCTCTGATCCTAGCCATATCTCGATGGATATGTGTCAGTAGCCAACGCCCTTAGCCAATAATTCCCTGTGTCCACAGTTCTCACCCCTGGTGATCCTAGCCTGGGGACTTCAGTATTTTCTCAGAACCTAGCCATATCTCTCTGGATATGTGTCAAAGAAACAATACTCAACTAAAATTTTGGCGCTCCTCTGATCCTAGCCATATCTCGATGGATATGTGTCAGTAGCCAACGCCCTTAGCCAATAATTCCCTGTATCTCCGAACCTTAGCCGTATCCTCGCAGTTACGGACCTTGCCGGTAGATGTCAGCATTGTCTCCTGAACCTAGCCGTATCCATAGTTACGGACCTTGCCGGTAGATCAATACTCTCTGGTACCATGGTTTAACATCACATTTATCACAGGTTTGCATGTCACAATATTGTGCTTATCTACTCCTAATAGTTTCATAATTTAGTTCACTTACATCAGACAGGTGTTTCACAAAATTAATTTGAATAAAGCCAATGTGCAGATCTTTTGTTATTTAACAATAGGTATCTGCTTACCTTCTTTAAGTTTGTCCGGACTTTTTGTGAAACAGAGTCCAATGAAAGAGATGACCAATGGGCCGGACATTACAGCGAAGTCCCTTCTACCAGATCGCGTCGGAGTGTCACCAATTGTCAAAGTCGCGTCAATTCAAATCTGGTATTAGGAACAAAAGAGGTCAACACGACTTCTAAGATATACCAGTTATTTTAATTAATGCAAAAACCTTCAATGGTAAATATGATGTTTCGTATATACGGGCTCTCTGAGATACCTCGCAGGGCACCCCAGAGAACTAACCCATTGTTCTGGGTTCTTGCTCAAATACTCTGACAGAGGGAGTTTCCCACCTCTCTGCTGACCAATTAGAGTAGAGACTTGAGCGTGGTTTAGACTTACTCAGTCAATCCGTTGATGCATCTCTGTTACCAGGCATATGTCCATATCATAACAACCTGTCATAGTGAGAAGAGCCAGCTCCCTTAGACACCATTCCTACGTCCAAGGAAGGCTCACAGATCACAAAGAACCAGTATAGTCTAGCATTTGGAGACACAAATCCTTATCTCACTTTACCCCCTAAAACAGCTCTTCACATCAATCACAGCTTGCCAGGTGTCACAGCCTACATTAGCCCAGTCAAGAATGCATTCTTTCTAAGTTAGTCATCCCATCAATCCAATTATTTAGAAAATAGAACCTAACAAAATATATATATATATATATATATATATATATATATATATATATATATATATATATATATATATATATATATTACGCACACACAAACAGAACATTACCCTCTTCTCTTTTCTACTCTGTGATGAATGGGTTCATTCATATTGTTACTTGTGCGCATGCGCTAGAGCATGAGGGCAGTTGGGAACATTGCTTCTTAGCATTCAGTCACATGTCATTTGTTACTTGGCATTTATGTTATTAAATGTGGTAACACATTGAAAAGAACCTACGGATAAAAGTATCTTATACTTAAATATAACCAAGGTCATTACATGGTGTCAGAAGTAGACTTTCTGTAGCCGACCATCAAATCTAACGACGAGGACAACGAAATGCCCAAGTTCAACCCGCCAAAGCATTTCAAGTTTGAAAGCCCCGCAGAATGGCCGGAGTGGAGACAGAGATTCCGCCGTTTCAGGACTGCTACAAAACTGGACAAAGATGATCGAGTCGTCCAGGTCAGTTCGCTAATCTACGCGCTGGGCAATAAGGCATAGAAAATACTCTGCTCATTTCAATTAGCTCAAGAGGATAAAACAAACTTTGATATAGTGTTGGAAAAGTTTGACGACTACTTCATTCTACAACGGAATCTCATTCACGAGCGGGCATGTTTTTACCAACGCAGCCAAAGAGAGAGAGAAAAGGCAGAAATGTACATCAGAGCTCTTTATGAGAGCTGAGAACTGTGATTTTGTTCCTAAAAGGGCCGAACATATCCGAGACCGTTTAGTAGTGGGCATCACAGTCAAAGAACTCTCTCAAAAGTTGCAGACATTGACATTAGCACAGGCTATTCAACAAGTGTGGCAGTCTGAGGATGTTGTTAGGCAGATTAGCTTGCAGACGGGGGAACCGCAGTACGGGCTAATACAGTATGTAGATAGCAGCAGTTCCGCTAGGACGAGAGAGGGCTATGGGGAGAAAAAGGATACGAGTCAAGGAAATGGCGGCGCTAAAACAAGCCGCAATGCAAGGAACTGTGAAAGATGTGGTAAAGCAGGCATGCTAACGAGGAAAGATGCCCAGCATTCAAAAGCACTTGCAACAAGTGTAATAAGAAAGGACATTGGGAACGTGTGTGTAAAAGTAAACCACAATCAGTGAGGGAGATGGATAGATCAAATCAAATTTCTGGGCGCAGTTAGCAAGGAGGCTAGCGATTAAATACTGGACTGTACTGCTCAACATAGGGGACTCCCCTACAAGCTTTAAAATAGACACAGGCGCAGACGCAAGCATTATTAGTGAAGAGAACAAGGGACAACAGCACCGTTTTCTTGTGTACGTGATACCAGGAGGGGGTGTCAACAATCTGCTTAGCCGTGTAACTGCTGCAGATATGGGCCTGGTTAAGCGCATAAACGAGGTCAGTGATGTTTTTGTGTCCTACGGGTAGCTAAAAACTGAACCAGTGAAAATAGTCCTATAAGAGGATGCCCAGCCATACGCAGTACATGCAGCCAGGCGAGTACCGCTGCCGCTAATGGCTAAAGTGAAAATGGAGCTACATCACATGGAAAACGAGGACATAGCGGTAAAAGTAACAGAGCCGACAGAATGGTGTGCAGCTATGGTGCCAGTGCTAAAGCCAAATGGTAACGTCCGAATTTGTGTCGATCTATAACCACTGAACAAAGTAGTGAAAAGGGAAAAGTACATTCCTCCCACGATGGAGGAAATTGTGTCGAAACTGTCAGGAGCCAAAGTGTTCACCTCGCTAGATGCAGCTAGTGGGTTCTACCAAATCCCTCTACTACTTTCATCACCCCTTTTGGGAGATACCGCTTCAAACGTCTCCCGTTCCGGATAACCAGTGCCCCTGAGATTTTTCAGGAAAATGATGGAAACTCTGCAAGGGCTCAAGGGTGTGGCTATATACATGGACGGTGTACTGATCTATGCCAACTCTGAGCAGGAACATGGCAAGCGCCTGGTAAACGTGCTCAACGTCATTGAAGCAACAGGCCTCAAGCTCAACAAGGACAAGTGTAAGTTCAAACAAAGCCCGCTTCGCTTCCTGGGGCACATCATTGATGCAAACGTTGTCAGGCCAGATCCGGAAAAGGTCATGGGATAAGCAACTTCCCCAACCCCAGAACGTCAGCGAGCTGAAGCATTTCCTCGGGATGGTACAGTATCTAAGGAAATACATTCCGGAGCTATCCACTGTGGGGCAGCCACTCTACAAGCTCCTCAAAACAAAGGTAGAGTGGGACTGAGGACACACACAGGAGGCAGTATTTCAGAGACTTAAACACTCACTAACCACTGCTCCAGTGTTAACTCATTATGATTCCAGGAACCCAACAGCAGTGTCAGCTAATGCCAGCACTGCTGGATCTTTGAAATTGTTGAAAAACAAACAAACTGCTGTGAATGGGTCAGAGATGGTAGGAGATAGTGATAGTGAGGAAAGTGAAGCAAGTATGGAACATAGTGGTACAAATAAAGGAGGGAGTAAGAAAGAGAAAAAGAAAGCGGGAGAGAAAGGGAGTAGGGGTATGAAGGGGAGCGAGAGGTCTACGGAGGTAGAGAGGAGGCAGAAAAGGAAGTTTGAGGAGAGCAACCTAGCTTCCAACGCTAGCGGATATTTGGAGGTAGAAAGTGCAGAGGAAGGGCAAGATAAGACACGAGAGGAACATGGAGGTGAGGAGGAGCATAAAGTGATTATAAAGTTTAGGGAGGAAGGGGGAGTTGGGGCGATGAGTCCGATAAGGTTGACGGCTGTGATAAGAGTTGATTGGGGAAGTTGTTAATGCTAAAGTGTTAAGAGATGGGAGATTGTTGGTGTGCTGTAAGGACATGGCGCAGAGGGAAAAAGCTATCGGAGTGAAGCAAATAGGGAAGTGTAAGGTGGAGTCGAGCAGCTGGACTGATCAAGCAGGGAAGCAGTG
The DNA here is from genome assembly GCF_020615455.1 of Coregonus clupeaformis. Lineage (NCBI taxonomy): Eukaryota > Metazoa > Chordata > Actinopteri > Salmoniformes > Salmonidae > Coregonus > Coregonus clupeaformis. The sequence continues at coordinate 53,650,429 of NC_059211.1, read as the reverse complement.
GAGTAAAGGGGTGATAACAGGAGTGCCTGTGAGTGTTAGCACTAAAGAGGTAAGGGAAATTTGAGAGGAGGCGTTCTAGTGAATGTACACAGATTGCAAGCAACAAGGGGTGGTGATAGGGTAGATAGCACGTCTATTCTGTTACATTTTAAGGACCGGGTACTGCCAAATAAGGTAACAATAGCATATATTAGTTATTATGTGAGGGCTTATGTACCGAAGCCTTTAAGATGTTATAAATGCCAGAGGTTTGGGCATGTGGCAACAGTCTGTAAAGAGAAAAAGAGGTGTGCCAGGTGTGGAGGAGAGCATGAGTATGGGAAGTGTGGAGATGGTGTACAACCAAAGTGCTGCAACTGTGGGGGTGCTCATTGTGTGGCATATAGTTGGTGTGAGGCTATGAAGAAGGCAGTGGAGGTGCAACAAGTGAGAGCGGAGAGAAGGGTGTCATATGCTGAGGCAGTGAGGGTGGTCCAGGAGAGAAGGGTGTCATATGCTGAGGCAGCAAGGGTGGTCCAGGTCCAGGGAGATACAGGTTCAAGGGAGAGATGGGTAGGAGCATCTAGAACGGGGATTGTGGGGCAGGTGGGCAGCGATATGGTATACATAGAAAAGAGAAAGCTGGTGACGTTCATAGCAGGAGATATCAATAGCACTGATAAAGTAGAGTCTAAAACGGAGAGGATTAAACTAATAGTGAAAGCTGCTGGGAGACATTTGAGTATGACAGGGTTGACAGGGGAAGAGGTTCGAGATTACCTCAATCAGCCGATGGTGGAGTCATGTATTACTGGATCTTAGTTATGGTGGTAGTACTACAATGGAATGCTCGAAGCCTGTTGGCTAATGGGCAGGAATTCAAGCAGTTCATTGTTGATATGATAGCTAAGCCTGATGTGATTTGTGTGCAGGAAACATGGCTCAAACCAAATGTGGAGTTTATCATACAGGGATATGTAGTGGTTCGTAGGGACAGAGATATAGGGGGGGGATGATAGGCAAAGGTATTGAACAGGAGTATGTGGTGTTGGAGGTGTGGATGAGAGGAGGAGTGCTAGTGGTAGTGAATTACTATAATCCGTGTCAGATATTGGAAATGGAAGTGCTGGAGAGGGTGGAGGGCCAGGAAAGAAGTAAGGTAATGTGGTATGGGGATTTTAACGCCCACAATACGCTTTGGTGGGGGACGGATGGATGGAAATGGCCAAGTGATGGACATGTGATAGAACATAAAGATCTGGTGTGCCTGAATGATGGCGGAGGGACCAGGTTTGATGTAGCCACAGGGAAAGAGTCTGCCTTGGACTTCACTCTGGTATCTAGTGCGATGGCAGGAATATGTGAGTGGGAGATATGGGAGGAGTCGACAGTAGGGAGTGATCATTACCCCATTGTATGTACAGTAGGCCGGAGGGAGGAGGATGTGTTAGTGGATGGAGAAGGCAGGTGGGTGTTTGGAAGGGCAAAGTGGGATCAGTTTCAGGAGCTGAGTGAGCAGGTGGTGGCTCGGGTGGATATGAGAGGGGATGTAGATAGTATGAATAACTGGGTGAGAACAGCGTTAGTGGGGGCAGCTACTGAGGCTATACCTAAGAGTTCAGGGAGGAGGAGGAGGAAAGCAGTCCCATGGTGGACGGAGGAATGTGGGGCAATGGTGAGGATTAGGAACAGGGCATTTAGAGTACTGAAAAGGATGCATAACTTCCAACATCTGATTCAGTATAAGCAGGCCCAGGCCATGGTGAGGAGAACTATCCGTCAGGCAAAGAGGTCATGTTGGCATCGTTTCTGTGACACCATTGGAAGGGCGACACCTGTGGGAGAAGTGTGGGGGATGATTAAGAGGATGAGTGGGATCAGAAGGGAGTGGGATTATCCAGTGTTGACGAGTGGGGAGGATGTGGCAGTAACGGATGAGGAAAAAGCAGAGATGATGGCCAAAGCATTTGTCCAAGTGCATAGCTCCGCAAATCTGTCAGAGGAGGGGCAGATGGGGAGAGAGAACACGAGAGAGGAGCATCCTGGAGTGCTAGAAAGGAGGGATGATGTAAATGAGCGTTGAGTGCACCATTTACCAGGGCAGAGGTGAAAAGAGCAATAGGTAAGGGTGGGTTAACTTCACCTGGGAAAGATGAGGTGTGCTATGTTATGTTGGCCCATCTTAGTGATGAGGCACTGGATAAGGTATTGGTGTTGTACAACAGAGTGTGGAAGGAGGGGTAACTACCAGGCAGTTGGAAGGAGGCAGTAGTGGTACCAATCTGGAAGCCCGGGAAGGATCCAACGAAGCCAACAAGCTATCGGCCAATAGCTTTAACATCACATGAATGTAAGATTATGAAACTTATGATTACGGAGAGGCTAATTTACTTCCTGGAGAGCAGAGGGCTAGTAACACCATATCAGAGTGGGTTCAGGAAGGGTAGGGGAACTATGGATCCAGTGCTCTGCTTAGAAGCAGAGGTCAGGAAGGCTCAGGTGAACAAGGAAACTGTTGTAGCTGTCGTTTTTGATGTGGAGAAGGCGTATGATATGATGTGGAAGGAGCGGTTGTTAATCAAGCTTGATATTATGGGGGTAGGAGGAAGAATGTACAACTGGATAAAGGACTTCCTGTTTGGAAGGTCTATCCAGGTGAGGGTGGGGAAGTCTTTATCAGGCAGCTACTTGGTGGATAATGGTACACCGCAGGGGAGCGTGATTAGTCCTCTGTTGTTCTCAATCATGATCAATGATGTTTACTCTCAGGTACAGCCGGATATAGGGAGGTCGTTATTTGCAGATGATGGTGACTTATGGAAAAGGGGAAGAAATGTGCCATACATAGTCAGGAAGGTACAGGAAGCAATTGATGAGGTAGAGCGGTGGACATTCATGTGGGGATTCAGGTTCTCTGTAGAGAAAACTCAAACAGTGTTCTTTACCAGGAGGAAGGTGGGAGATGAGGTATGCTTGAGGTTATATGGGAGAAACTTGGAGAGGGTGGGGGCCTTCAGGTTCCTTGGGGTATACTTTGATACTAGACTGACCTGGGCAGAACACATTGAGAGAGTGGTGGGAAAGTGTAAGAAGGTGCTAAATGTGATGCGCTGTCTGACAGGGAAGGAGAGGGGGGCTGGGCGTTCCTCATTAAAGACCATGTGTGTTGCATTGATCCGATCTGTAATAGACTATGGAAGTATAGCATATGGTTCGGCAGACCGGACCTCACTGGAAAGGCTAGATGTCATACAGGGGCAAGGACTCAGAATATGTAGTGGGGCGTTTTGGACGTCCCCAGTGGCTGCATTACAGGTGGAGATGGGGGATATGCCACTGCAGATTAGGAGACAGCAGCTGGCAATGAATTATTGGGTCAACCTACAAGGACATGGGGTGTCTCATCCTGCGAAAGGGATTTTACAGGCATGCTGGGAACATGAGCGAAGACCGGACACAAGCTTTGGGTGGATGGGTAATACCCAGGCGAAGGAGATGGGACTGTATGGAACAGAGTTTAGTTCAACCGTAGTTATTCCTGTAAATCCACCATGGCTACTCCCGCCTCCAGTAGTTGATCTAGAAGTGTTGGAGAGACTACAGAAAGATAGGGAGGGGATTGATCCAGCTGGTTTCTTTAAGAGACATCTGGAAACTGTGTATCAGGATTTTGTGGCCATTTACACAGATGGTTCAAAAAGGACAGGACGTACTGGGTCAGCATTTGTAGTGTAGTAGTGTGGGGTGGAAGTCAGGAAACGTATTACAGATCATCTGGCTGTATATACGGTGGAGCTGATGGCCATACTGTTGGCCTTGCAGTGGGTGGAGGAAGTTAAGCCAGACAGAATAGTTATTTGCTCTGACTCAAGTGCAGTGAGTGTTAATGAGTCTCCAGTCCTTTAGCTCATGTAGCAGACAAGACCTGCTTTATGAGGTGCTACAAACCCATGGCAGGATTAAACATATGGGTATTCAGATAAGATTTACTTGGGTTCCAGCCCATGTGGGGGTGGAGGGGAACGAGGCAGTAGATGAACAGGCTAAACAAGCACTTAGTAGTGGGGATGTTGATGTTGAAGTGTCAATGAGCAAGGCAGAGGCAAAAAGACTGATATATACAGTGATGGTGCAGAGATGGCAGGAGCAGTGGAATATAAATAATAAGGGAAGGCATTTATTTCAGGTACAGACGAAAGTCGGGGAGGGGAGGACGGCAGGAAGGGACAGAAGAGAGGAGGCTATTTTTACAAGATTAAGGGTGGGACACAGCCAGTTGAATAAAACATTAAACGTGATAGGAAAGCATCCATCAGGAAAGTGTGATTATTCTCAGGAAATAGAGACTGTGGAGCATGTATTGCTACAGTGTGGGCAGTATAAGAGGAAAAGAGAGAGGATGAGATTTAGTATGAGGGAGAAGGGGATACAGTAAATTAGTTTAAAGAGTATATTGAGCAGAATGTCATTAGATATAGTCTCAAATATTTTGTTATATTTTTTAAGAGAAACGGGGTTGGCAGGTAGGATTTAGTTTCTCCCTGTCTCTGGCCCACATTCCAGTACGGTAGGTGGCGGTAATGCACCATAATGTTGGATGCCAACCGCCAATAAACCCCACTGAAGAAGAAGAAGATTACCGGAGTCTACGCAGACCGGAGCGCCATTGCCAATCAGAGCTACAGTAGGCCTTTACGCAAATAATTAATTTTGTCACATGGGCCTGCAATCATTCACTTTGAACTGGACTGTGTGTTGTTTACAGGCAGTAGCCACAGCGCGACTTTAGATCATTAGAAAGTATTCACCAAAAGCCACATGAATGGATTTCTGTAAACATGTAAATACCACGGGAGTCCTCTTACATTTGGGACTTTACAGTCCTATTGATCAAACAACCGTGAAAAGGTAGGCTCTCTCTCCCTCAGTTATGCACATCAACAACAAGATCAAAATCTAACTAGGGAACATTAGATAAACCTTCTCAAACGTTTTCATCAATAAGGCACAATAGGCAGTGCTGTATCATGAATACAGTCATAGGTAAATGGCGTTGTTCGGCCCCACGTGATAGCCCGGGAAAACAACATTCAAATAACAATGAATTACATTTTTCCATTGAAACGTTATTTAGATAAGTAAATTCATACAATTTTATCATTCCACCAGAAAATATGGCCCGGACAAAAATGTGGTTGTTAGTTCTTTTGGTCCTGTCCCTACAGACCCGACCTAGTCGTTAATTATTTTTGCCTAGTTGCTATGCAAAAGGACTGGTCGTCTGTTCTAAACAAAATTGTTGCTATGCAGGCTGAATAATAATAAATAAAAATAATATGCCATTTAGCAGACGCTTTTATCCAAAGCGACTTACAGTCATGCGTGCATACATTTTTTTTTTGTGTATGGGTGGTCCCGGGGATCGAACCCACTACCTTGGCGTTACAAGCGCCGTGCTCTACCAGCTGAGCTACAGAGGACCACATAACGTTCTTGTCACTTGCTAACTAGCTAGCCAACTTCAGCTAACTCAGTCACATCAAACATTGAACATGGAATGACTGGCTGCATTTTGGTTTGTTGAGCTTTTTTTTCTATTGGCATTTACTTGGATATGTCCATGAAGAAAAAGTTGTCTTCTTCTTCTTCTATGATATCATGGCGGTCCGCAAACAGTCGTTTAAGTGAATGCCGCCAGGTTCTGTGCTGGAATGTACGATCAATCATGATCTGCCCAATTCTGTACTAACATGGAAATCAAATAAAAATTAAATAAATCCCTACTAACTTCTACCACACCCTCCCCCAAAAAACCCTCACCAATCCCCCTAATCCATTCAACTTTATATCATGCTGAAACACTCCACCCTTAGGATTGTTCAGCATGTCAACAACCATTTCAACAGTAACATCTGTCACCCCCAATATCTCTTTTGCCGTCTCCACAATAACCTTCAACCTGGCATTTCTGCTTTCCACAACCCGAGTCGTATTGATGACCTTACCAATAAAAGCTATGAAGTCAACTTTATTCATTATCAAAGTGTCCTATGACACCGCACATTCATGAGCGCAACATTTCTGAACAGGCCTCGAAACCATGCCAGGACCAGCAGAAACACCAGTACAGGAGCTTTTACATTTTAGTAATTTAGCAGACGCTCTTATCCAGAGGGACTTACAGTTAGTGAGTGCATACATTATTTTAATTGTTCATACTGGCCCCCCGTGGGAATCGAACCCACAACCCTGGCATTGCAAACGCCATGCTCTACCAACTGAGCTACATCAGCCATGGAAGCTCCATAATTATACACTGTAGTTCCACCAATTTGTCTTACAGCCTCTGCATACGATACATCATGACTAATTATACATCTCTGAGGCTCTCTAGCCTCTCTCTGCACCTGGCATCCACCAAATGCTGCACTATGTTCCTCCCCACAATTACAACACTTAACCTTCACATTGCTCCCACATTCACGTAATCATTTACATTTACATTTACGTCATTTAGCAGACGCTCTTATCCAGAGCGACTTACAAATAGGTGCATTCACCTTATAGCCAGTGGGATAACCACTTTACAATGTTTTTTTTTTTTTTTTGGGGGGGGGGGGGGTTGGAGTAAAGGGGGGGGTAGAAGGATTACTTTATCCTATCCCAGTTATTCCTTAAAGATGTGGGGTTTCAAATGTCTCCGGAAGGTGGTGAGTGACTCCGCTGTCCTGGCGTCGTGAGGGAGCTTGTTCCACCATTGGGGTGCCAGAGCAGCGAACAGTTTTGACTGGGCTGAGCGGGAACTATGCTTCCGCAGAGGTAGGGGAGCCAGCAGGCCAGAGGTGGATGAACGCAGTGCCCTCGTTTGGGTGTAGGGACTGATCAGAGCCTGAAGGTACAGAGGTGCCGTTCCCCTCACAGCTCCATAGGCAAGCACCATGGTCTTGTAGCAGATGCGAGCTTCAACTGGAAGCCAGTGGAGTGTGCGGAGGAGCGGGGTGACGTGAGAGAACTTGGGAAGGTTTAACACCAGACGGGCTGCGGCATTCTGGATGAGTTGTAGGGGTTTAATGGCACAGGCAGGGAGCCCGGCCAACAGCGAGTTGCAGTAATCCAGACGGGAGATGACAAGTGCCTGGATTAGGACCTGTGCCGCTTCCTGTGTAAGGCAGGGTCGTACTCTCCAAATGTTGTAGAGCATGAACCTACAGGATCGGGTCACCGCCTTGATGTTAGCGGAGAACGACAGGGTGTTGTCCAGGGTCACGCCAAGGCTCTTCGAACTCTGGGAGGAGGACACAACGGAGTTGTCAACCGTGATGGCGAGATCATGGAACGGGCAGTCCTTCCCCGGGAGGAAGAGCAGCTCCGTCTTGCCGAGGTTCAGCTTGAGGTGGTGATCCGTCATCCATACTGATATGTCTGCCAGACATGCAGAGATGCGATTCGCCACCTGGTTATCAGAAGGGGGAAAGGAGAAGATTAGTTGTGTGTCATCAGCGTAGCAATGATAGGAGAGGCCATGTGAGGATATGACAGAGCCAAGTGAGTTGGTGTATAGCGAGAATAGGAGAGGGCCTAGAACTGAGCCCTGGGGGACACCAGTGGTGAGAGCACGTGGTGCGGAGACAGCTTCTTGCCACGCCACTTGGTAGGAGCGACCGGTCAGGTAGGACGCAATCCAAGAGTGAGCCGCGCCGGAGATGCCCAGCTCGGAGAGGGTGGAGAGGAGGATCTGATGGTTCACAGTATCAAAGGCAGCAGACAGGTCTAGAAGGACAAGAGCAGAGGAGAGAGAGTTAGCTTTAGCAGTGCGGAGAGCCTCTGTGACACAGAGAAGAGCAGTCTCAGTTGAATGACCAGTCTTGAAACCTGACTGGTTTGGATCAAGAAGGTCATTCTGAGAGAGATAGCAAGAGAGTTGGCTAAAGACGGCACGCTCAATAGTTTTGGAGAGAAAAGAAAGAAGGGATACTGGTCTGTAGTTGTTGACATCGGAGGGATCGAGTGTTGGTTTTTTGAGAAGGGGGTGCAACTCTCGCTCTCTTGAAGACGGAAGGGACATAGCCAGCGGTCAAGGATGAGTTGATCAGCGAGGTGAGGTAAGGGAGAAGGTCACCGGAGATGGTCTGGAGAAGAGAGGAGGGGATAGGGTCAAGCGGGCAGGTTGTTGGGCGGCCTGCCATCACAAGTCGCAAGATTTTATCTGGAGAGAGAGGGGAGAAAGAAGTCAAAGCATAGGGTAGGGCAGTGTGAGCAGGACCAGCAGTGTCATTTGACTTAACAAACGAGGATCGGATGTCGTCAACCTTCTTTTCAAAATGGTTGACGAAGTCATCCACAGAGAGGGAGGAGGGGGGGGGGGGCAAAGAGCTTCCTAGGGTTAGAGGCGGATGCTTGGAATTTAGAGTGGTAGAAAGTGGCCTTAGCAGCAGAAACAGATGAAGAAAATGTAGAGAGGAGGGAGTGAAAAGATGCCAGGTCTGCAGGGAGTCTAGTTTTCTTCCATTTCCGCTCAGCTGCCCGGAGCTCTGTTCTGTGAGCTCGCAATGAGTCATCAAGCCACGGAGCTGGAGGGGGAGGACCGAGCCGGCCGGGAGGATAGGGGACATAGAGAGTCAAAGGATGCAGAAAGGGAGGAGAGGAGGGTTGAGGAGGCAGAATCAGGAGATTGGAGGGAGAAGGATTGAGCAGAGGGAAGAGATGATAGGATGGAAGAGGAGAGAGTAGCGGGAGAGAGAGAGCGAAGGTTGCGACGGCGCATTACCATCTGTGTAGGGGCAGAGTGAGTCGTGTTGGAGGAGAGGGAGAGAGAAAAGGATACAAAGTAGTGGTCGGAGACTTGGAGGGGAGTTGCAGTGAGATTAGTAGAAGAACAGCATCTAGTAAAGATGATGTCAAGCGTATTGCCTGCCTTGTGAGTAGGGGGGGACGGTGAGAGGGTGAGGTCAAAAGAGGAGAGGAGTGGAAAGAAGGAGGCAGAGAGAAATGAGTCAAATGTAGACGTAGGGAGGTTGAAATCCCCCAGAACTGTGAGGGGTGAGCCATCCTCAAGAAAGGAACTTATCAAGGCGTCAAGCTCATTGATGAACTCTCCAAGGGAACCTGGAGGGCGATAGATGACAAGGATATTAAGCTTAAATGGGCTAGTGACTGTGACAGCATGGAATTCAAATGAGGAGATAGACAGATGGGTCAGGGGAAAAATTGAGAATGTCCACTTAGGAGAGATGAGGATTCCTGTGCCACCACCCCGCTGACCAGATGCTCTCGGGGTATGCGAGAACACATGGTCAGACGAGGAGAGAGCAGCAGGAGTAGCAGTGTTTTCAGTGGTAATCCATGTTTCCGTCAGCGCCAAGAAGTCGAGGGACTGGAGGGTAGCATAGGCTGGGATGAAGTCTGCCTTGTTGGCAGCAGAACGGCAGTTCCAGAGGCTGCCTGAGACCTGGAACTCCACGTGGGTCGTGCGTGCAGGGACCACCAGGTTAGAGAGGCAGCAGCCACGCGGTGTGAGGCCTTTGTGTAGCCTGTGCGGAGAGGAGAGAACAGGGATAGGCAGAGGCATAGTTGACAGGCTGCAGCAGATGGCTACAATAATGCAGAGGAGATCGGAATAAAATGAACTAAACATCTGGGAAAGGAGAGAGCGGGGCCTCCCTCACCACAACTCCCAAATATAACTCTCCCAACTTCCACCTCAGAAACTATAATTGTTGTAAACTACAGCGGTTCAATGTTTTCTAGGAATAGACTAACCTAGTTTATTCAGCTAGCTAACTAGGTGCAGTATTATTCCGTGAAAAACGTCCGGGCACCTCGTCATAAGACGCCACAGCCAGCTAGCATGCCGGTCTCCAGCAGCAGGGTTTTGCGCCAATACTCAGCCACAACAGCCACCAGTGTATCAACACACAAGCAGATCGTTCGTGTCCGTGTCTAACGTTGTGGGTTAGTCCCGACAGCTTGAGCGAGTCCGTCGTCAACTTATTCAGCCAGTTAGTTAGCTAGAATAGTTAGCATACTAGCTAGCCATTGCTTTCAGACAAAGAAGAACCCCTCCTTTCACGGCACGAACACACAGAGAGAGCCAAACTAACGTTAACTAGTCACCCATGTCCCGAATTCCTTGAGCGACTCGGGCTATCAATATGTAAAAAACAAAACACAAGTGTAGGTTATGACTTACCCCTTGTTAGCTAGCCAAGTGCAAAGCTAGCCACTGAATTGACTCAGCCAGTTCGCGTCTGTTCGCTCGGTCGTTCCAGCTATTGTTTACAAGTAGCTATCCAGGTTGCAACAAGCTTGCTAATTTTCAAGCACAGTAGCCACTTGCTACCTAACGTTAACGGTTCAGACAATGAGGTTAGAAAACAGCTGAATGGTAGGCAGTTATTGTATGTAATTATTGTAGGCAGCCAGCTGGCGTAATTACAGGCACTCTCAGGCGTGAAACAACTATACCGTTGCTAATAGCTACTCGCCAGCTAGTCCAGGTGGCGAGTTAGCTAGCTAGCTAGCTTCGTGCTACACCCGGCACTGCCGAATACAAAACTAACCTACAATAATTACATACAACAACTACCTACAACAACCCACGATACCTACCTACAATACCTAACTACAATCTAAATACATAGTTTAAGCCTTACTCGACAAAGCCCAAGCTATGTATAAAGCCAAACTTACCCGACGACCTCCTCCCAGCTCCATATGTTCAGCAAGTAAAGCATAGCCTTCATTGCAATGGTGAATCATGGCACATCTTTTCCTTCCTTTACATTGAACAGCTACATGTCCCATTCTTTGGCATTTAAAACACCGCAATGGGGATGGGACAAATTCTCTGACATTGAAACTAAGGAATCCTATTTGTACTTTTCCAAGCAAAACCTTCTCAAACCTCAGCAGCACTGATAGGCTTTCACTTCTTTTACCCTCTTTCCTACTGATTAACCTTTTGGCCTCAATCTCTCTTACATTTTAGCAGACGCTCTTATCCAGAGCAACTAGAGTTAAGTGCCTTGCTCAAGGGCACATCGACAGATTTTTCACCTAGTCGGCTCGGGGATTAGAACCAGCGACCTTTCGGTTACTGGCACAACGCTCTTAACCACTAAGCTACCTCCCTTCACATTTTCTTATTTTCTTCTTGGGACCCCAGTGATGACTCCCCTCAATCTAGCATAAGCACCAGGGACATGGCTTTTAATCTTCTTCCAATTAAGCTTTTCCATTTTCAGAATCTTCTCTTGCTGAGCCTGGCTGCCACAAAATAGTAACAATCTACCATTTCCAATGAAAAGAGCTAATTTGACTTCACCTACCTCTTTCTCTATTGCATTAGTTAGTCGGATAGGGTGTAAATGAGGCACTGTGGTCTCATGAAACACCATCACCACTTTCCACTCCATCACATTATTACTATTGCTTCCTACCTTGGCCCTCTTAATGCCTTCTTTACTAGACACTCCACTGCTTTCTGTATCATGATCTCTCTTCTTCCATTGTCTTTCCACTACCGACCATTCCGGTCCTTGACCCTCATCCTCCCGCTCCATACCATCAGAACTGACACCCATGTTGTTCGCATTCAAGCACAGCTATTGCTTCACCAACTTTTTCTCAATTTCCTCCATTTCATCCGCACTACTCGTCGCCATTTCCGACTCTCCCCTCTACCTTTGTCTGACATTGACAGTCTGCGCACTAGGCTGTTATTGTTAAGGAAGCCCATCTTGTCTAGTCTGGGCACAGTTAACTCTATGTATGGTACTACAGAGATCGAAATTCAAAAGTGAAACATTGTTTCGAGGTCGGACAGGCAGACAGCGATGCTTATATTTACCCCAGCTGTATCAAACTAAATACTAGGCTGGAAGCAATGGGAAATAATGTTCTAGTTGAGATAAATACACTAGATGATTCGGAGAGCAACATGAACATGATATTCTTATGGAGGAGCAGTGATCATTTTCAGATGGAACTGTTAGCAGGCATAGGTGTGTCTTTGACGGCCAATACAGCACGGCTTGGAACGCGTCTCGTCTAATCAGCATCCAGGATCCAAACAACCAGTTTTATATTTAATGTTAGATAAGGCGTCAAATAAAATTATTGGCACCGTTGTGTAAGGGAGACTCGCATACACACCTTCAATTGTTTATGGGTCCCGCTGCCTCGATACTTCAGCTGAAAAATGCTGATTCTCTCTAGCTAAGTCCCAAGGTAAACAAAAAGGACATGCTTCACATTTAGTAAAAGGTCCGAGCAAAGCCCCCCCAATATGATTTTTTTTCTAATCTCATGCTGTTTTACACATTTTGCCATGAGGCTGAGAGAAAATGTTGCTGTTTTAGAGCTCAGGGATTCTTGAAAGACAGGCAATCTCAACTTTTTCCCAAAAAATATTTGTCTTAATTTGATCTAATTTCAAAATGTACATTTTGATAGACCAAAGTATCAGCTATCACACCATGTGAAGAAACATCCTCCTATTTTTTTTCCCTCCAAACTTTTTTTGGGTTTGTTTTATAGTACTATTAAATGCTCCAGGGCAAATTTCATTAGCATTTTGTTATGTTTTTTTCCCTTATATATTTAGAACATAAAACAACATGTATAAAGCAACATTATCCCTTAGGTCTACCACAGCAAATACTTCAATTGTTTAAGCACATGTTGCAGAACAGTGATTCAAATATTTTTTCAGAATATTGACCAAAAAATAATGACGCCATCTGTGACGGAGTTGGCAAGCCACTGACGGAGTTGACAACAGATACTCAAAACAGACACATTTTTGCCTCTAAAAATAAAAGTTCAATAAAAACATGGAATATGGAAAATGATTCATTTGAAAATCGGCAATAATAACAACCATTCTATCATATCTTTTAGCACTCTGGCGGAGTTGACTGTCACGATCGTCGGAAGGAGCGGACCAATACGCAGCGCGTGGAGTGAACATGATGACTTTATTAACTTAAAGCAACCACGAAGAAAACAACAAATGACGATCCGTGAAGTTCTATACTGAATACTACTAACAGCAACAAAGAAACAATAACCCACAACACAAAGTGAACTCACACAGTATAAATATGGCTCCCAATCAGAGATAACGAGCCGACAGCTGACACTCGTTACCTCCGATTGGGAGTCATACGACTAATCAAGAACAATTAACCAAACATAGAAAATGCACAACCAGAAATCCCCAACATAGAAATACACCCAAACAATGAAACTAAACAACCCTGGCTCAAATATCAAGGTCCGTGGAGCCAGAGTGTCACATTACCCCCTAAAGGTGCGACCTCCGGGCGCACCAGCATACAGTCTCGGGGAGGGTCTGGGTGGGCGTCTGTCCCTGGTGGCGGCTCTGGCCCAGGTCGTGGTCCCCACCCCACCTTAGTCACTATCCGCTTCCGTATTCCCTTCCTCATGACCACCCCCAACTAAACCCCACTGGATTAAGGGGGCGGCACCGGACTACGGGGCAGTACCGGACTAAGGGGCAGTACCTGACTAGATGGCGGATCCTGGCTGGCTGGCTCTGGCGGATCCTGGCGGGGACGGCTCTGGCGGATCCTGGCGGGACGGCTCTGGCGGATCCTGGCGGGACGGCTCTGGCGGATCCAGGCTGGACGGCTCTGGCGGATCCTGGCTGGACGGCTCTGGCGGATCCTGGCTGGACGGCTCTGGCGGATCCTGGCTGGACGGCCCTGGCGGATCCTGGCAGGACGGCTCTGGCGGATCCTGGCTGGCTGACGGATCTGGCGGATCCTGGCGGGCTGACGGATCTGGCTGCTCATGGCTGGCTGACGGATCTGGCTGCTCATGGCTGGCTGACGGATCTGGCTGCTCATGGCTGGCTGACGGATCTGGCTGCTCATGGCTGGCTGACGGGTCTGGCTGCTCATGGCTGGCTGACGGGTCTGGCTGCTCATGGCTGGCTGGACGGATCTGGCTGCTCGTGGCTGGCTGACGGATCTGGCTGCTCATGGCTGGCTGACGGATCTGGCTGCTCATGGCTGGCTGACGGATCTGGCTGCTCATGGCTGGCTGACGGATCTGGCTGCTCATAGCTGGCTGACGGATCTGGCTGCTCATAGCTGGCTGACGGATCTGGCTGCTCATGGCTGGCTGACGGGTCTGGCTGCTCATGGCTGGCGGAAGGCTCTGGCTGATCCTGTCTGGCGGAAGGCTCTGGCTGATCCGGTCTGGCGGAAGGCTCTGGCTGCTCCTGTCTGGCGGAAGGCTCTGGCTGCTCCTGTCTGGCGGAAGGCTCTGGCTGCTCCTGTCTGGCGGAGAGCTCTAGCGGCTCCGGTCTGGCGGACGGCTCTGAAGGCTCATGGCAGACGGGCGGCTTTGCAGGCTCAGTACAGACGGGCAGTTCAGACGGCGTTGGGCAGACGGACAGTTCAGACGGCGTTGGGCAGACGGGCAGTTCAGACGGCGTTGGGCAGACGGGCAGTTCAGACGCCGTTGGGCAGACGGGCAGTTCAGACGGCGTTGGGCAGACGGGCAGTTCAGACGGCGTTGGGCAGACGGGCAGTTCAGGCGCCGTTGGGCAGACGGCCAGTTCAGGCCGGCTGGCGACGCACATCGTGGACCTGGTGCGTGGAGTAGGAACAGGCCGGACCGTACCGGGAACACCCACCACTGGCCTTAACTGGGGATCAAGAACGGACCGGACCAGACTGGGAACACACTTCAGTCTCTCATGCCGTGCCACAACAACTTCCCTCCCTCTACTCGCCAATGGCTCCCGTAATCCGATAGCCTTTTCTCCTTTTCTCCCTGTGGCAGCCTCCTGCTGCCCAGGCGCCCAAGCCATGTGCCCCCCCCCAAAAATGTTTTTGGGAGTAACCACGGGCTTCCAGCCTCGACTCCGCGCTTCCTCTTCATACCACCTCCTCTCGGCTGCAGCTGCCTCCAGCTCTTCACGAGGGCGGTGATATTCCTCCTCAGACCACCTCCTCTCGGCTGCAGCTGCCTCCAGCTCTTCACGAGGGCGATGATGTTCCTCCGGTTGTGCCCAAGGACCCTTTCCAGCCCGAATCTCCTCCCATGTCCAAAAGTCCTTAGGAGGCATCCATAACTCCTGTGTCCAGACCCCTTGCTCCTGGACGCGCTGCTTGGTCCTTTTTTGGTGGGTTATTCTGTCACGATCGTCGGAAGGAGCGGACCAATACGCAGCGCGTGGAGTGAACATGATGACTTTATTAACTTAAAGCAACCACGAAGAAAACAACAAATGACGATCCGTGAAGTTCTATACTGAATACTACTAACAGCAACAAAGAAACAATAACCCACAACACAAAGTGAACTCACACAGTATAAATATGGCTCCCAATCAGAGATAACGAGCCGACAGCTGACACTCGTTACCTCCGATTGGGAGTCATACGACTAATCAAGAACAATTAACCAAACATAGAAAATGCACAACCAGAAATCCCCAACATAGAAATACACCCAAACAATGAAACTAAACAACCCTGGCTCAAATATCAAGGTCCGTGGAGCCAGAGTGTCACATTGACGTTAGAGAAAAATGGTAAATAATGTTATTGTAAATAAGAATAGAATATGTTTTGTAATCACTTCTACATTAATGTGGATGCTACCATGATTAAGGATAATCATTAATTAATTGTGAATAATGATGAGTGAGAAAGTTACAGAGACATAAAAATCATACCCCCCAAAGAATTGGAGAGTCACAGGCTTGATGTAGTCATTTGGTGCTAGGAATATGGAACCAAATACTACATTTACATTTACATCATTTAGCAGACACTCTTATCCAGAGCGACTTACAAATTACACTTTTGACTACTTTTAGTGAATTTGTCCAAATACTATTTTGGCACACATACACACAAACACAAACACACATACACACACACATACACACACACACACACACACACACACACACACACACACAAACACACACACACAGTTAAAGGTGCAATCCATAAAATGTCCTGCTGCAAATCCATCCCTTGATTGTAGACGACTTATAAACATTGTCAAACATTTTTTTAACAGAAAAGCTAATGTTGCATTGTTTGGTCTTCATAGGAGACTTTGTAAACAAAACATTATTTTAGGCCTATATACACTACCTTTCAAAAGTTTGGGGTCACTTAGAAATGTCCTTGTTTTCCATGAAAACATACATGAAATGAGTTTGAATAGGAAATATAGCAAAATGAATAGGAAATGTAGTCATTGAAAAGGTTAGAAATTATTATTTTTAATTGAAATAATAATTGTGTCCTTCAAACATTGCTTTCGTCAAAGAATCCTCCATTTGCAGCAATTACAGCCTTGCAGACCTTTGGCATTCTAGTTGTCAATTTGTTGAGGTAATCTGAAGAGATTTCACCCCATGCTTCCTGAAGCACCTCCCACAAGTTGGATTGGCTTGATGGGCACTTCTTACGTACCATATGGTCAAGCTGCTCCCACAACAGCTCAATAGGGTTGAGATCCGGTGACTGTGCTGGCCACTCTATTATAGACAGAATACCAGCTGACTGCTTCTTCCCTAACTAGTTCTTGCAGAGTTTGGAGCTGTGCTTTGGGTCATTGTCCTGTTGTAGGAGGAAATTGGCTCCAATCAAGCGCCATCCACAGGGTATGGCATGGCGTTGCAAAATGGAGTGATAGCCTTCCTTCTTCAAGATCCATTTTACCCTGTACAAATCTCCCACTTTACCACCTCCAAAGCACCCCCAGACCATCACATTGCCTCCACCATGCTTGACAGATGGCATCAAGCACTCCTCCAGCATCTTTTCATTTGGTCTGCGTCTCACAAATGTTTTTCTTTGTGATCCGAACACCTCAAACATTTTGAGCCTGTAATCGAACCCACAATTGCTGATGCTCCAGATACTCAACTAGTCTCAAAAAGGCCAGTTTTATTGCTTCTTTAATCAGCACAACAGTTTTCAGCTGTGCTAACATAATTGCAAAAGGGTTTTCTAATGATCAATTAGCCTTTTAAAATGATAAACTTGGATTAGCAAACACAACGTGCCATTGGAACACAGGACTGATGGTTGCTGATAATGGGCCTCTGTACGCCTATGTAGATATTCCATAAAAAAATCAGCTGTTTCCAGCTACAATAGCCATTTACAACATTAACAATGTCTTTCTGATCAATTTGATGTTATTTTAATGGACAAAAAAAATTGCTTTTCTTTCGAAAACAAAGACATTTCTAAGTGACCCCAAACTTTTCAACGGTAGTGTCGGTAAAGTAGCCTTCTCCACAGGATTATTTTGGTACACCACTCAAAATAAAATGTGCACTTCAGGCAGCTCTTATACACACAGATGCTCCACCGTGCTGCAGGGTAGGTCGATTCCTCAAGATCAAATGCACTGTCCCTAGGAGCTATGGCATCTGCCTTTTACCCTATCTACAGAGGACCTGGTTTACTGCTGCCGTGCTTACCAAGCCGTTAAACACATTAAATAATGCACAAACCCCAAGGACTCCACAGTAGACAGACTCAGAAAAGGCACAGATATGTAAATATAGAGCTATTCTTAAAACACCTGCAGCAGGTAGTGTTATGGTTGGTACATGTTTTGACAAGCAAAGAGGAATTTCAAGATTGTAGACTACTAGGGTATGGTGCCAAAACATTATGCAGCTGTATGTTTTCACAAGTTTAGCCTTGAAAATGACTGGCCAGGTAGCCTAATTAGCTACAATCAGTCCATGACAAGCCGTGACATTTCAAGGCATTATTTTCTTACATCAGTCTCATGTTACAATCAATGACCGTTTTGGTTCTTGACTTTTTTGCATCTTGACCAACCAATTGAGGTGTCTTTTGAGTCGCGACCCACCATAACGGTTGATCGGTTAAAAAAAAACATACACAGACCAAATAATAAATATAAAATATAAACTTGGCAGCAGAGAGAAAGGTTTCTGCAATTTCCTGCAATTCTACAAATTTTGCCATGGCGCTGAAATAAAATGTTGCAGTTTTTAAGCTAATTTCCTGCAATTCTACGCATTTTGGTATGGCTGATGCGGTGTTCTTACGCTGAACATTTTAATTTTATTTGGTTGATTGTAAATTCTCAAAGATTATAGGCTATTATCTTTTCAACATACTTTTTATTTGGTTTTAGTTGTTTAAGTTTACACTGAAAGCGTCTTCCCATCCCGAAAATATATTATAAATAAACATACAGTGCATTCGGAAAGTATTCAGACCCCTTGACTTTTTCTACATTTTGTTATGTTACAGCCATATTCTAAAATGGATTAAAAAATAAATAATCCCTCATCAATTGATACACAATACCCCATAATGACAAAGCAAAAACAGGTTTTTAGAAATGTTTGCAAACTTATATAAAAAACAACAACTGAAATATCACATTTACATAAGTATTCAGACCATTTACACAGTACTTTGTAGAAGCATCTTTGGCAGCGAGTACAGCCTTGAGTCTTCTTGGGTATGATGCTACAAGCTTGGCACACCTGTATTTGGGGAGTTTCACCCATTCTTCTCTGCAGATCCTCTCAAGCTCTGTCAGGTTGGATGGGGAGCATCGGTGCACAGCTATTTTTAGGTCTCTCCAGAGATGTTCGATCGGGTTCAAGTCCAGGCTCTGGCTTGGCCACTCAAAGACATTCAGAGACTTGTCCCGAAGCCACTCCTGCGTTGTCTTGGCTAGATTGATGAGAAGAAAAAAACAATTTCATCCATTTTAGAATAAGGCTATATCGTAACAAAATGTGGAAAAAGTCAAGGGGTCTGAAAACTTTCCGAAGGCACTGTATATACAGTACCAGACAAAAGTTTGGACACACCTACTCATTCCAGGGTTTTTCTTTATTTTAAATATTTTCTACATTATAGAATAATAGTGAACACATAAACTATGAAATAACACATATGGAATCATGTAGTAACCAAAAAAGTGTTAAACAAATCAAAATATATGTTATATTCTTCAAAGTAGCCACCCTTTACCTTGATGACAGCTTTGCACACTCTTGGCATTCTCTCAACCAGCTTCATGAAGTAGTCACCTGGATTGCATTTCCAACAGCCTTGAAGGAGTTCCCACATACAGTGCTATGAAAAAGTATTTGCCCCCTTTCTAATTTTCTCTACTTTTGCATATTTGTGATACTGAATGTTATGAGATCTTCAACCAAAACCTAATATTAGATAAAGGGAACATAAGTGAACAAATAACACAACAATTACATATTTATTTCATTTATTTCATAAACAAAGTTATGCAACACCCAATTCCCCTGTGTGAAAAAGAAATTGCCCCCTTACACTCAATAACTGGTTGTGCCACCTTTAGCTGCAATGACTCCAACCAAATGCTTCCTGTAGTTGTTGATCAGTCTCTCATGTCACTGTGGAGGAATTTTGGCCCACTCTTCCATGCAGAACTGCTTTAACTCAGTGACGTGTGGGTTTTCAAGCATGAACTGCTCGTTTCATCTCAATTGGGATTAGGTCTGGACTTTGACTAGGCCATTCCAAAACTTCCAATTTGTTGCTTTTTAGCAATTTTCATGTAGACTTGATTGTGTGTTTTGGATCATTGTCTTGCTGCATGACCCAGCTGCGCTTCAGCTTCAGCTCACAGACGGATGGTCTGACATTCTCCTGTAGAATTCTCTGATACAGAGCAGAATTCATGGTTCCTTCTATTAAGGCAAGTCGTCCAGGTCCTGAGGCAGCAAAGCATCCCCAAACCATCACACCACCACCACCATGCTTGACCTTTGGTATGATGTTCTTACTGTGGAATGCAGAGTTTGGTTTTCGCCAGGCATTACTGGAACCATGTCGTCCAAAAAGTTATACTTTTGAATCATCTGTCCATAGAACGTTCTTCCAAGAGTCTTGATGATCATCCAGGTGCTTTTTGGCAAACCTGAGTCAACTTTTTGGACGAGATGGGTCCCATTATGCCTGGCGAAAACCAAACACTGCATTCCACAGTAAGAACATCATACCAAAGGTCAAGCATGGTGGTGGTGGTGTGATGGTTTGGGGATGCTTTGCTGCCTCAGGACCTGGACGACTTGCCTTAATAGAAGGAACCATGAATTCTGCTCTGTATCAGAGAATTCTACAGGAGAATGTCAGACCATCCGTCTGTGAGCTGATGCTGAAGCGCAGCTGGGTCATGCAGCAAGACAATGATCCAAAACACACAATCAAGTCTACATGAAAATTGCTAAAAAAGCAACAAATTGGAAGTTTTGGAATGGCCTAGTCAAAGTCCAGACCTAATCCCAATTGAGATGTTGTGGCAGGACTTGAAACGAGCAGTTCATGCTTGAAAACCCACACGTCACTGAGTTAAAGCAGTTCTGCATGGAAGCATGGGCCAAAATTCCTCCACAGTGACGTGAGAGACTGATCAACAACTACAGGAAGCATTTGGTTGGAGTCATTGCAGCTAAAGGTGGCAAAACCAGTTATTGAGTGTAAGGGGGGCAATTACTTTTTCACACAGGGGAATAGGGTGTTGCATAACTTTGTTTATGAAATAAATAAAATACATATGTAATTGTTGTGTTATTTGTTCATTTATGTTCCCTTTATCTAATATTAGGTTTTGGTTGAAGATCTGATAACATTCAGTATCACAAATATGCAAAACTGGAGAAAATTAGAAAGGGGGCAAAAACGTTTTCATAGCACTGTATGCTGAGCACTTGTTGGCTGCTTTTCATTCACTCTGCGGTCCAACTCATCCCAAACCATCTCAATTGGGTTGAGGTCGGGTGATTGTGGAGGCCAGGTTATCTGATGCAGCACTCCATCACTCTCCTTCTTGGTCAAATAGCCCTTACACAGCCTGGGGGTGTGTTTCGGGTCATTGTCCTGTTGAAAAACAAATGATAGTCCCACTAAGCGCAAACCAGATGGGATGGCGTATCGCTGCAGAATGCTGTGGTAGCCATGCTGGTTAAGTGTGCCTTGAATTCTAAATAAATCACATTGTCACCAGCAAAGCACCCCCACACCATCACACCTCCTCCTCCATGCTTCACGGTGGGAACCACACATGCGGAGATCATCCTTTCACCTACTCTGCGTCTCACAAAGACACAGCGGTTGGAACCAATTTCAGATTACTCTGATGTTTTTCTTGCACAGTACCCAATGATTTATGAAAACTTGCATAGTGGGTCGATGTCCTCAGTGTGGTTTTACAAACGTTTTTAATACGTTTCATGTACAGACTGTATTAGAATATTTATGAAATGCACATTGTTATATTTGGTAGCACTTACTTGTTTTCCCTCGACTCCAACTCCGATGCGTGGAACAGATGTGGGTGGGGCTATGTCTACATAAGGGTGCTAATTAAAAAAAACTCACAAAAGCTCTGACGAAGGCCATGAGGCCGATACATAAAGCTTATTCAAGAGCAGTGTGCGGGTTTCTTCTTTTTTTCTCATCTTATTCAACTGTTACAATGCACCTGAAAAAAAGAAAGCTCAGATGTTTGAATTAAGAATCTCAAATATAGAATATATTTTGATTTGTTTAACACTTTTTTTGTTACTACATGATTCCATATGTGTTATTTCATAGTTTTGATGTCTTCACTATTATTCTACAATGTAGAAAATAGTAAAAAATAAAGAAAAACCCTTGAATGAGTAGGTGTTTCCAAACTTTTGACAGTTACAATGCACAAAAAATGTCATCCCGAGACCGACAGTTTGGGAACCACTGCTGTAACATAAAGTGGGGAAAGAAAGTATTTAGTCAGCCACCAATTGTGCAAGTTCTCCCATTTAAAAAGATGAGAGAGGCCTGTAATTTTCATCATAGGTACACGTCAACTATGACAGACAAATTGAGAAAAAAAATCCAGAAAATCACATTGTAGGATTTTTAATGAATTTATTTGCAAATTATGGTGGAAAATAAGTATTTGGTCACCTACAAACAAGCAAGATTTCTGGCTCTCACAGACCTGTAACTTCTTCTTTAAGAGGCTCCTCTGTCCTCCACTCGTTACCTGTATTAATGGCACCTGTTTGAACTTGTTATCAGTATAAAAGACACCTGTCCACAACCTCAAACAGACACACTCCAAACTCCACTATGGCCAAGACCAAAGAGCTGTCAAAGGACACCAGAAACAAAATTGTAGACCTGCACCAGGCTGGGAAGACTGAATCTGCAATAAGTAAGCAGCTTGGTTTGAAGAAATCAACTGTGGGAGCAATTATTAGGAAATGGAAGACATACAAGACCACTGATAATCTCCCTCGATCTGGGGCTCCACGCAAGATCTCACCCCGTGGGGTCAAAATGATCACAAGAACGGTGAGCAAAAATCCCAGAACCACACGGGGGGACCTAGTGAATGACCTGCAGAGAGCTGGGACCAAAGTAACACACTACGCCGCCAGGGACTCAAATCCTGCAGTGCCAGACGTGTCCCCCTGCTTAAGCCAGTACATGTCCAGGCCCGTCTGAAGTTTGCTAGAGTGCATTTGGATGATCCAGAAGAGGATTGGGAGAATGTCATATGGTCAGATGAAACCAAAATATAACTTTTTGGTAAAAACTCAACTCGTCGTGTTTGGAGGACAAATAATGCTGAGTTGCATCCAAAGAACACCATACCTACTGTGAAGCATGGGGGTGGAAACATCATGCTTTGGGGCTGTTTTTTCTGCAAAGGGACCAGGACGACTGATCCGTGTAAAGGAAAGAATGAATGGGTCCATGTATCGTGAGATTTTGAGTGAAAACCTCCTTCCATCAGCAAGGGCATTGAAGATGAAACGTGGCTGGGTCTTTCAGCATGACAATGATCCCAAACACACCGCCCGGGCAACGAAGGAGTGGCTTCGTAAGAAGCATTTCATGGTCCTGGAGTGGCCTAGCCAGTCTCCAGATCTCAACCCCATAGAAAATCTTTGGAGGGAGTTGAAAGTCCGTGTTGCCCAGCGACAGCCCCAAAACATCACTGCTCTAGAGGAGATCTGCATGGAGGAATGGGCCAAAATACCAGCAACAGTGTGTGAAAACCTTGTGAAGACTTACAGAAAACGTTTGACCTGTGTCATTGCCAACAAAGGGTATATAACAAAGTATTGAGAAACTTTTGTTATTGACCAAATACTTATTTTCCACCATCATTTGCAAATAAATTCATTAAAAATCCTACAATGTGATTTTCTGGAGAAAAAATTTCTCGTTTTGTCTGTCATAGTTGACGTGTACCTATGATGAAAATTACAGGCCTCTCTCATCTTTTTAAGTGGGAGAACTTGCACAATTGGTGGCTGACTAAATACTTTTTTCCCCCACTGTACCACTGCAGCTTTGCTTTACTTGCTGTGTAGTTTCTTGTGACCTGATGACAGACAAAACATTTGGTTTCTGGTGCCAAGATTTCTGGCATCATCAACATTACTGACATTGCATCATCAGCACATCATGTTGGCTTCAACATTTAACTTGTAATTTTGAAAACCATACATTCAAAGCGTTTTGAAGTATATGTTTGGGGATTTAAATTCTGTGTCTCTCAACATGTGGGAGGAGGGGGTGGTGTTTAGAAGACAGATTTCCCTTTCTAATAAAATGGAAAATAAAGTAGCTATCTATCCTGTGGATGATTATATTCTCAATACTGTGCCTATGTGCCATTCAGAATGGCACTATGTTCTCTGTAACATGCCCTTCATAGAACAAGCCGTGTTTGTGGGCCAAACAAATGCTGCATAGCACAAATATAGCCATTGTCTTGGACTAGGCAGCTTGCCAGGAACATGAAACAAAGAGAGGTTGGAGCACTTCTGTTGAATGAACAAAGGCCAAAGTTATGAATTATTATTTTATGTTGGATGATCATTAAGAGTATTCAGTACAGATGTAGGATCTTAATTTGAGCCAGTTTGCTGCAGCAGGAAAATAATCCTACAGCAACAGGAAATGTGAATTATTATGTGCATTATAATTAATGGACATTTATGTAGGATGTGATACATTTTTCGTAAGTGAAATTCAAGTCTGAAATTTCAAAGTGGAAATTACAAACTTCAAAAAGTCAAAATACACTACAAGTTAAAAATGTCCACGAGAGATTATACAGTGCATTCGGAAAGTATTCAGACCCCTTGACTTTTTCCACATTTTTTTACATTACAGCCTTATTCTAAAATGGATTAAATTGTTTTTTCCTCTCATCAATCTACACACAATACCCCATAATGACAAAGCAAAAACAGGTTTTATAAATCTTTCGAAATGTATTAAAAATAAAACACTGAAATATCACATTTACATAAGTATTCAGACCCTTTACTCAATACTTTGTTGAAGCACCTTTGGCAGCGATTACAGCCTCGCGTCTTATTGGGTATGACGCTACAAGCTTGGCACACCTGTATTTGGGGAGTTTCTCCCATTATTCTCTGCATATCCTCTCAAGCTCTGTCAGGTTTGATGGGGAGCGTCGCTGCAGAGCTATTTTCAGGTCTCTCCAGAGATGTTCGATCGGGTTCAAATCCGGGCTCTGGCTGGGCCACTCAAGGACATTCAGAGACTCCTGTGTTGTCTTGGCTGTGTGCTTAGGGTCGTTGTCCTGTTAGAAGGTGAACCTTTGCCCCAGTCTGAGGTCCTGAGCGCTCTGGAGCAGGTTTTCATCAAAGATCTCTCTGTACTTTGCTCCGTTCAGCTTTCCCTCGATCCTGATTAGTCTCCTAGTCCCTGCCTCTGAAAAACATCCCCACAGCATGATGCTGCCACCACCATGCTTCACCGTAGGGATGGTATGGCCAGGTGATGAGTGGTGCCTGGTTTCCTTCAAGTGTAACGCTTGGCATTCAGGCCAATGAGTTCAATCTTGGTTTCATCAGACTAGAGAATCTTGTTTCTCATGGTCTGAGAGTCCTTTAGGTGCCTTTTGGCAAACTCCAAGCAGGCTGTCATGTGCCTTTTACTGAGGAGTGGCTTCCGTCTGGCCACTCTACCATAAAGGCCTGATTGGTGGAGTGCTGCAAATATGGTTTTCCTTCTGGAAGGTTCTCCTATCTCCACAGAGGAACTCTGGAGCTCTGTCAGAGTGACCACCGGGTTCTTGATCACCTCCCTGACCAAGGTCCTTCTCCCCCGATTGCTTAGTTTGGCCGGGCGGCCAGCTCTAGGAAGAGTCTTGGTGCTTCCAAACTTCTTCCATTTAAGAATGATGGAGGCCACTGTGTTCTTGGGGACCTTCAATGCTACAGAAATTTTTTGGTACCCTTCCCAGATCTGTGCCTCAACACAATCCTGTCTCTGAGCTCTATGCACAATTCCTTTGACCTCTTGGCTTGGTTTCTGCTCTGACATGCACCGTCAACTGTGGGACCTTATCTGGACAGGTGTGTGCCTTTCCAGATCATGCTCAATCAATTTAATGTACCACAGGTGGACCCCAATCAAGTTGTAGAAACATCTGAAGGATGATCAATGGAAACAGGATGCACCTGAACTCAATTTCGAGTCTCATAGCAAAGGGTCTGAATACTTATGTAAATGTGTAGAATTGCAGGAAATTAGCTTTAAAACAGTTTGAACAGTTTGGGGTTGCATATGTTGTGAGGTGGGGGTTTGTTACTACACTGAAAAATGACAATATTAATCCGAACCTTTGCCACCTAGGAAGTTTGTGTGACCGGACCTTCTCAAATAGTAGTTGAGTACCCCTGTAGTAGAGAATTTCCCTCAAGACACTTGAAGATGGCAGTATTCAAAGCACAACACTGCCATCTAGGGTGCCACTTTGATTCCACACACAACAATACACTTGGGTTTACTTTCTCTGAGGGAAACCAGGACTGCAGCTATACATGAAATGGGATGCAACATGGTCTATAGGGATAGGATAACACAGAGACTACAAAATATTTGTGCCACATACAGTATGTCTCATTTAAAGCAGCTGCCATCTGGTCGTTTTTATTCATCAACATGAAGAACCAAACAGAGCAAAGATGATCTGTTAAAAAAACATGTACAAAAGATATGCCTTTTTATTATCTTTCTCTCATCACCATCTGTATTAATTTAGTTGGAATATTTAGCATTAGAATTTAACGCCCTAAATACTGTAGCGGTACTGTTTTTATACATAAAGATAGCAGCTGACCATGGCACCTTTGCAGTGATCTACAGCTCTGATTATGATACACTGTAATGTCTAAGGCGTGGACTTTATTGTCCGCTCTGAGGACAATAAAGTATCAATCTATCTATAAGGCGTGTGCAAGGTCTTTGTGGATTGTATAAGGATATGTTAATTACAACTTGGCTGGTCTTTTTTTTGTTTGTGTAAGCTGTGGACTAACTAAAACAAGCTAGCCCTCCTGATAAATATGGTCTTGCCACAGGCTATTGACGAACAGTTACAGCTGAGTCCACATTTCACTTGTAGCCAACTACACTGTTATATAAAGCACTTTCATTATCCAAGTACAACATAATATAGAGACTAGCTGAGTAGAGAAGTAACAGTAGTGGATCAGATTCAATATTTCCCTTTATAGTGTTTCTGTAATCTCAAAAAGTAACAGATGGGTTGAAATGATCAAACTTGTGGTAATTGACATGATCAAATAATATTGATGAAGCTTTGAGCTTAAGATAATACAATGGAATGTTCACAAGTTTCTAGTGTATGGAGTATACAATTTGTGATGGTAATATAATGAATATTGTAAAAAGTATGTGGTGCAAAATGTGATTGGTTGCCTTCATTGTTATTTCAAAAACCATTTTAGTATATCTATTTAGAATATATATTTGGACAGTAAATTAAGTCCAAATATGAGGCGCTTCAGGATAATACATTCAATATTTCCACTCTAGTATATATTCAATCTTTCTGATTATAGGCCTACATTCTATCCAGTGTATGTTGATTGAAGCTTGTGCTAGACACTGCATAATACAGTATAACAGTGTAATAAATAACAATATCAACAATACAAGAACAAGTAATCCTGTTGTTGATTTCCTCTGATAGACCGTATACCTTAGCCTGGCCCCAGATCTGTTTGTACTATCATTCCACTCCTTGCCACCCCATGTCAAACATTATGTTTGCCATATGACACAGAGTACAAGGAGTCAAATATTAGCACAAATGGACTGGTACCCAGGCTAAGTATTAGTGATGCGCGGGTTGAATCATAACCCGCAGTCCCCGCGGTTATATCCGCGGGCTTGCAGGTTTAGGGTTATTCAATATTGTGCGGATGAAGGGCAGGTGGGTGACAGGCGGGTTGAATACCTTAAAAAACAATACCTTAGAAAATCCATAAATGTAGCCTATCATTCTTGTGAAATATATATCTGTAGGCTACATTGACGTTTTCTTTCATTATTTTAGGCTATCTGGCATTAGTGCGTAAGCTTTATCTTTAGGGCCTAACTGTACATGCTCCAAATAGCCTACACGCCAAACTCCAAAATGCATTTGGGAATGGGCAGAAAAAAGTGACCGTCTATCCATGGAGGCAAAAAGGACAATGTCGGACTTTAATTCGATAAGAGAAAAGCTGCGAAATGGAGAATTGAAAATAAAGAGAAGAGAGGGCCAGAAAAGTAATGTTTGGGAAAGATTTGGTGAAGTGGTAAAAGAGGATGATAGCAGTGTTGTGTGTGATGATTGTGAGGCGCTATACCAATTAGACAGTCACAAGACGGACTTCAAATAGGCCTATGGCATGTCAAGGGAACTGTAGCCTACTGTTCAAATGAGTTAAATGGAAACTGAAATCTGGACACTGATTGTAAGTCTATAACCTCTCACACAGCCTTAATATGAACTCCTGCAGAATTAAGCATTTCTTTAAGTAAAATGATACACCAAATGTAAGCTACATTTTGACTCGGGAACAGGAGTGGAGAAATTCGATTTCTTTCTTTCAGCATCTTGAGAGAATGCGAATGCGCAGTTAGATACCGTCTGTAGAGGTGCTATCTTTATCAGCATCATAAAAGCTTATAGTAAGCTATTTCAACCACATAAAATATGCATCCAAGCTGAACTGAAATCCTATCAGAAACATGTTGGGTCGATTTCACACCTTCCTATTTCCTTACAACCGGTCAAACTGATGTCATTTGGAAATTTTGCACAGAAAATCTTTCTATCCCCCCCACTCCTAAACACCTTTGCTCCAAGAAAGAAGCAGAGACAGGGAAAACTTTACCGATGTCAACTAGATTGAAGCATTCATTCTATCGATGTATGACATTATTCTGGTGAGCAAGGGTTTACTTAGTCTTCTAGGGCAACATTTGGCCTAGTGACATAAGAGAAGCTTCATGTATCTAATTATAGATAAGTTGACTAACAAATAGCCTACCAAAATGTTGGAAATTATAAGCAGAAACATATCTAAATCGGGCAAAAAAGATTCCTGCACCCCCTGTCAAATCGTTCTGCCGTCTCTCACTATCCTACAGCACATTTTCTATATTAGCAAGTTAGGGCCAGATTTTCACTTTATCACATATAGACGGGCGGTTGTGGATGGGTTATTAGCAATTGCGGGCAGACGCGGGTGAACAAACAGCTGACCCGCGCACCACTACAAAATATACATTTCCTGTGACTAATTATATTGTTAAGAACCATTTCATTACATCACAAAGCCATATTCCCTTCTGACATGAAGTAACACTTAGACATATTACTCAAAACATACACCCACACAGCAAATTGGCCAGTGTTATCTAGTGTTGATTTTTCAGTGTAACATTTCTAGTGTTGATTCAAGAGTTAAATGAACTCTGTAAGAGTGAAATTAACACTCAGTAGTGTAAAATAACCCCAGTGTTGGTGTTAATAACCAGTGTTAAGTGTGAGAATGTAATAGTGTCAGTTTTACTATGTGGAGAGGAAAACATTCCCATCAAAACCACGGCCATCAGATTTCCCAGCATGCTCTACTGCAGTTAGTCACTTTTAGGATTGTTTTTAATATCTGTGTTTTCGCATGTACATTGATTGATTGATTGATTGATTAATGTTATGGTACACAAATAACATTTTTAAATAACATACATTTTTCTCAACTAATCCAATCAGATAGTTAAATTTATTGCATCCATTACTGAAATGGCTGTTCCAGTTTAAATGGTTTAGGTCAGGGATGGGCAACTCTGGTCCCAGGGGGCCTGATTGGTGTCACAATTTTGCCCCAGCTAATTTAGAATTTAATTAGTTTAATCAGCTGTGTTTGCTAGGGATGGGGAAAAAGTGTGACACCACTTTGGCCCCTGAGGACTGGAGTTTCCCATCCCTGGTTTAGGTAGTCTCCTCACAATGTTCCTAACCCTGACAGTCATTCTGAATGATTAAAACTCTGGCTGGTTTCCTATAGGAATTACACATCACTTTGCAAGCCTGCATAATGTGACTTGCAGATGTGGCCTGTACACCAGGATGTTCCTAACACCACTGTGTTAGGGTGAAACTTGGCCATCAAAGTAAGGCCTTATATATTTAATGTATTGCCCTAAAGAGTTACATTTTAATGATAACATTCACCTCCAGTGGTAACTCACTCGGTGAAGTCCACAGGACTGAAAATGAATGAATTCAACAACCATGTCTCTGTCACTAACAAATACAGTCATGGGTGGTAAATCTACAATTCACTCGAAAAGGCAAGGCACTGGGAAATTATATTGGAGGTTTAGTAGGCTTAGTTGAGGCGTGGCTTTAAATTAGTTGTTTTTGGCCACCCATGAGTGGAAGTGTTGTACCAGTGTAAGTGGTCTATGGTTATACTTATTGAAGTTTAAATATGTCTGCTGCCAGTCCTGAAGTCTTTGTAAATGCTTACATAAGTGCATGTAGCATTAAATAGTTATTATTATTGTAACGTCCTTAATCCAACACCAGCGACCTTGTCAACAGATACGGACCTCTATGCGTAATGGTTAAAAATACTATATGAGGTGTAATTGCATAACACCATTAGTGTAAACTATATACACTTCCTAGTGTTAAAAATACTATATGAAGTGTTATTGCATAACACTAAAAGTGTTAATCGTGTGGTCCCTTATAGAAAACATTGTCACTGTCAGTGTTGATTTAACACTGGAGAATTTGCTGTGCATGAATATCACAATTTCCCCCCCAGAACAGTAGAGTGCTTAGAGTTTGATCATGATAAACTAAGTATACACTATGATTGTCAGATTGAGACAAAATTGGCATTTGCTTTTTGCACATATAAGTAATTTGCCTTGTCTGAGCCAGAATGGCCCATAGGGCAGGAGCCAATCTCCTGTTTATGTAGTGTGAGGCAGTTTGATGTACAAGTACACCCCCTGGACAGGACGCTAATGTATCGCAGGGCCTTTTGCACAGATACTGTAAGGCATTTCACTCAGCCTTCATTTTGTCTCTGATATCAGAAGGCAAGGTTTCAAACAGGACGTCCTCCACCACTAGGCCGCCACGCTTCAACGCCCGGCAGAACCGTAGCTCTGGAGGCAGGAGCTCAAAATGGTTGCCCTTCAGTTCCAGGTGTGTCAATAGAACCAGGTATGAGATCTTTGGTGAGAGCAATGACAGCGTATTCTTGCCCAGCTTGAGGGTTTTGAGCTTCTTGCAAAAGAAGAGCTCGTCTGGGAGGTTCTCGATCTTGTTGCACGTAACAGAGAAGTACTGAAGACTCTGTAGGACGCCGATCTCCGGCGGAATGAACCGGATGTCGTTGTTGGACAGGTCCAGGTAACGAAGCTTGTTGCATAAGAACAGGTGCGAGGGCAAGATCTCTATCTTGTTGTGGCTAAAGTATAGGCGCTCCAGGCTGCCCAGCTTTTTGATGTGCTCGGGGATGTAGCAGATACTATTGTGCCAGAGTTTCAGGCACGTCAGCTTGTGGAGGTGTTGGCAGCTGACTATCTCCTCAATGGAGTGCAGGTTGTTTTCCTTCAGGTCCAACTCCTGCAGAGTTAGAGTTATACAAATGTGTTTTAAGTGTCACTCCACAATATTACAGCAATTGGCAATACATAAGACATATTTGAGGTCAAGAAAACCACCCAGAACAGAGTTAGCTGGAGATACACCTTTAAGGCCCTTTGCTCAACTAGGAGCTGAAAAGAATAAGTCATTACATATTTAAAAACCACATTGTGGACCACTCAGTGTGGAGACACTGTAGGCAATCATAGCAGGCATTCAAAGTACGGCATATCATACCTGTAGGTTCGTGAGGCTGAAGACAGCATGTGGGATGCGTTCCAGGTCACAGTGAACCAGCTCCAGTTCAGTCAGGTTCACCATCTTCTTCAGGTTGTTGAGCATCACCAGCTTAGTGCCATCGTTGTAAACGTACAGCCTCTGCAGGTGGCTGGACACGTCCACGATGGACTGGGGGATCTTTGTAAAGTTACTTTTGAGCGACAGGGTCTTCAGATTCTTCAGCTCCCTCAGAGACTCCAGAACCACATTCTTAGAAGCGTCAGGACTCAGTGAGCCAATGAGGTAGAGCTCCTCTAGA
Source organism: Coregonus clupeaformis (assembly GCF_020615455.1). Lineage (NCBI taxonomy): Eukaryota > Metazoa > Chordata > Actinopteri > Salmoniformes > Salmonidae > Coregonus > Coregonus clupeaformis. The sequence goes on along the minus strand of NC_059211.1, from coordinate 53,618,871 downwards.
TTCCGCAGGTGGTACAGCCAATGAGGCAGCTCCCTGCTGTCATCAAACTTCACCCTGAGCACCTTAGATAAAGATAGATAGATACTTTATTAATAACAAATAAAAATAAAAACTGCCACACCAAAATACTACCAGAATAGCATACCTTAAGGTTCTCCTTGAGGAAGGAAGTGGCTGTGGTGTGGATCTTTAAACAACACTGATACAGAGACAGCTCCTGGAGGTTTTCCAGCTGGGCGATGGAGGCTGGGATGGTTACGTTGTTGATGATCTCTAGCTTCAGGGACTGGAGCTCTGTCACCTCGAAGATGGTGTCCGGGAGCCCAGACAGCATGAAGAGCTGCAGCTCCAGTCTGTTGTTGTGGTTGGTCAGCAGTCTCTGACGTAGCTTCTCTGGTGTCCACTCGTGGTTCAGGTTCAACTGTTTCAGTTTGTTCTCACTGACCTCAGACAGGAACACTGCGAACCTGAGAGAGAGAGAAAGCGAGAAGAATAATACTTTAATGTCCAATGTAGAAAGATGTGCCATGGCAACTTCTGCTTTTGTGTTCTGCTTTATTCCAACCCCTTCGAACGGATGGAGCACAGGGCAGCCATACAACGGCACCCGAATGGTTTGTTTTACAATTGGAGGCATTACATACTTATCAACAGCAACGAAGAGCTAAATTACTTGAAACAATTTACCATTTTCTAATTAAAAATAACTTTGCACCTCTTGGAGTACAGTGGGTCGTACTGGTCGATCATGTGCAGCATGAAGGCAAAGTCATTCTTCACGTCTGGGATGTCATCGATTCCCGTTTCTTGCCGCACGTATTCAAAGGAGTACTCCTTCAGAGAGCGGTAGAAGAGCCAGTAGGAAGTGTAGAGGCAGGTGAATCCGTACACAGCCACGAAGCACAGGTAACAGTATGACAACTTAGAGAACAGGTGGGCCATGGTGTGATTACAGGAGAAATGCTTATATCCCGTCATGTCCTGTATGTCCACACTGCACTTCACTGTGATCTGCACCTCAGAGACTAAAGCACTATTATACGCGATGATGAGGAGGAACTTGAACACCTTGAGAACAGTCTGGCGAACATACATAACATAGAGGATGTCCCCTTCCTCGACGTGCAGGCGGAACTTCTTCACCTTCTCAAACAGAGCTTTGGCTTGTTCTCCTTCTTTCTTATCCAGGGCGCTGGCTGTGGGCTTGTCCACTACGATCTTCTCTGGGATGGATTTGAGGGACTGGGTCTTCTCCAGGTTGTCCAGGTTCCCCTCTACAGACACGTTGAGGATCGCTCTGCTGGCACTGTTCTTCTTGTTGTCCTTTTATGAATAAATGAATTAATGAATTAATTAATGCATTTTATTTTAAATATTTTAAATATATACAATATAGGGCGGTTTCCCAGATACAGATTGAGCTTAGTCCTGGACAAAAAAGAATTTTGGAAGGAGATCCTCCATTGAGTCTACTGTTCAGTCCAGGCCTAGGCTTTATCTGTCTCCATGAAACCACCCCATAGAGTTTCCTCAGCCATTTGACTACAACAATACATACATACATACATACACTGCGTGTACAAAACATTATAAACACGTGCTCTTTTCAAGACATAGACTGACCAGGTGAATCCAGGTGAAAGCTATGATCGCTTATTGATGTCACTTGTTAAATCCACTTCAATCTGTGTAGATGAAGGGGAGGAGACCAATTAAAGAAGGATTTTTAAGCCTTGAGACAATTGAGACATGGATTGTGCATGTGTGCCATTCAGAGGGTGAATGGGCAATACAAAAGAGTTAAGTGCCTTTGAACAGGGTATGGTAGTAGGTGCCAGGCGCACCGGTTTGTGTCAAGAACTGCAACACTGCTGGGTTTTTCACGCTCAACAGTTTCCTGTGTGTATCAAGAATGGTCCACAACCCAAAGGACATCCAGCCAACTTGAGACAACTGTGGGAAGCATTGGAGTCAACATGGGCAAGCATTCCTGTGGAGGGGTGGGTGCAACTCAATATTAGGAAGGTGTTCTTAATGTTTAGTACACTCAGTGTACATACAAACATACATACATACAGTACCAGTCAAAAGTTTGGACACACCTACTCATTCAAGGGTTGTTCTTTATTTTTTTACTATTTTATACATTGTAGAATAATAGTGAAGACATCAAAACTATAAAATAACACATATGGAATCATGTAGTAACCAAAAAATTGTTAAACAAATCAAAATAGATTTTAGATTTTAGATTATTCAAAGCAGCCACCCTTTGCCTTGATGACAACTTTGCACACTCTTGGCATTCTCTCAACCAGCTTCACCTGGAATGCTTTTCCAACAGTCTTGAAGGAGTTCCCACATATGCTGAGCACTTGTTGGCTGCTTTTCCTTCACTCTGTGGTTCAACTCATCCCAAACAATCTCAATTGGGTTGAGGTTGGGTGATTGTGGAGATCAGGTCATCTGATGCAGCACTCCATGACTCTCCTTCTTGGTCAAATAGCCCTTACACAGCCTGGAGGTGTGTTTTGGGTCATTGTCCTGTTGAAAAACAAATGATAGTCCCACTAAGCGCAAACCAGATGGGATGGCGTATCGCTGCAGAATGTTGTGGTAGCCATGCTGGTTAAGTGTGCCTTGAATTCTAAATAAATCACAGACAGTGTCACCAGCAAAGAACCCCCACACCATCACACCTCCTCCTCCATGCTTCACGGTGAGAACCACACATGCAGAGATCATCTGTTCACCTACTCTGCGTCTCACAAAGACACGGCGGAACCAAAAATCTCTAATCTGGACTCATCAGACAAAGGACAGATTTCCACCGGTCTAATGTCCATTGCTCGTGTTTCTTGGCCCAAGCAAGTCTCTTCTTCTTGTTGGTGTCCTTTAGTAGTGGTTTCTTTGCAGCAATTCGACCATGAAGGCCTGATTCACGCAGTCTCCTCTGAACAGTTGATGTTGAGATGTGTCTGTTACTTGAACTCTGTGAAGCATTAATTTGGGCTGCAATCTGATATACAGTTAACTCTAATGAACTTATCCTCTGCAGCAGAGGTAACTCTAGGTCTTCCTTTCCTGTGGCGGTCCTCATGAGAGCCAGTTTCTTCATAGCGCTTGATGGTTTTTGCGACTGCACTTGAAGAAACTTTCAAAGTTCTTGACATTTTCCGGGTATCTTCTGTATACCACCCCTACCTTGTCACAACACAACTGATTGGCTCAAATGCATTAAGAAGCAAAGGAATTCCACAAATTAACTTTTAACAAGGCACACCTGTTAATTGAAATGCATTCCAGGTGACTACCTCATGAAGCTTGTTGAGAGAATACCAAGAGTGTGCAAAGCTGTCATCAAGGCAAAGGGTGGCTACTTTGAAGAATCTCAAATATTTTGACTTGTTTAACACTTTTTTGGTTACTACATGATTCCATATGTGTTATTTAATAGTTTTGATGACTTCACTATTATTCTACAATGTAGAAAATAGTAAAAATAAAGAAAAACCCTGGAATGAGTAGGTGTGTCCAAACCTTTGACTGGTACTGTACATTCATACATACAGTACATACTGTACAAACACATACCAACAATACCTTCTCCTCTGGGTTCTCTCCAGACACCTCAGACAGAGCTCTGGTAGTCCAGGGGGAGTCGAAGCACTTTCCCAAGATGGAGATGAAATGCTCTATCTTAGAGCTGGAGCCTGGGAACTTGAACCAGAAGTTGCTACACACCATGAAGATGAGGGTGTGTATGAGGACCAGGTAAGGGAAGTACTTGGCGTACCAGTGCAGGGCTTTCTCGTAGCACATCTGGTTTATGAAGCTGTACTGTTGAAGGTCCAGGTTGGTTTTCAGGCCCATCATCTCATGCACATCCTGCGACACAACAGGTGAGACCAGCTCGGTTTTATTTGGTAAGGCTATTGTTTGGTTCGCTATTGACGTTCTCTGTGGAAGGCAGATTATTTTGTCCTGCACCACCTGAAAGAAAATAAACGTGAAAAAAGACAATCACAATAAAGCAAGCAACCTTAATGTAAGGTCACAATACAACTGTCAAACGAGACCCAATGATGGCATACGACTAGGTGAAAAATCTGTCGATGTGCCCTTGAGCAAGGCACTTAACCCTAATTGCTCCTGTAAGTCGCTCTGGATAAGAGCGTCTGCTAAATGACATAAAATAAATAATAATATACACCACCACAATAACTGAGTAGTAAACAGTTCTGAAATATTGAAATAGTTGACTGATTGTAATATTCATAGGATTTTATTAGGCACATTTATTTTTGTGCTGTCTTTTATATATATTTTAATAACAACAGCTAACCCACTAGGCAATTACATTGAATCAACGTGGAATAGATGTTGACGTCTGTGCCCAGTGGGAAAGTGAGTACCATTTCCAATGTATTCATTACAATTGGCAAAAAAGTATATTACAGTAACTTAGATACAATGATAATACAAACACCAGAGGCGGATATCGGATGTTATTTCTCCTTTCCTGCTGTGACAACATTGGTAGGACTGTGACTCAGACAGGAAATGACCAATTAGTGTTTTAGCCACCATAGACTGAAGAGGGAGACAGACTCGCTGTAATACAATGCAATACTGTACCACCAAATTATATGTTATGCTTTGACATAGCATTGCACTTTTATAACACTTACAACATTACATATCTTTTCTATTGCAATTATAGATGAATCATGAATGTGGTGACGTATTTACAGTAAGATTTTTTTGTTGTTTTTCTTCAGCGTAAAGATGTGCTTTTCTTATGAGCCAGACCAATGACATAGCCTAAATATCATGTGATTCTTGAGGCAGAGGACTGTGTCTGGAAAATGTGTCTAAAGAAAATGCCTGATCAGCTGGAAAAGGGGGAGCCTCTCTCTCTTTTAATGCAGGACAGGAGAAATGAAAAGTCAGACCTGCTGAGTACAGTCTCTGGAGAGAAGATCAGCAGAATTCTACAGACCCTGGTCATCTCTCTCTCTCTCTCTCTCTCTCTCTCTCTCTCTCTCTCTCTCTCTCTCTCTCTCTCTCTCTCTCACACACACACTCTCTCAATCTCACACTCTCTTTCTCACTCTCCTGATCTCACTCGATCTTTCTCTTCTTTTACTTTCTTTCTCGCTCTCTCTCGCTCTCTCTCTCTCACCCTCCCCCCTTACCCTCCATCTACATGCGGTAGCTACACTTTTGTGTGTAAAGCTATTCATTGGCTTCTCCCAGTTTAAAAATGTCCCTTTGGCAGAGACAGTGTTTACCTCCACTACTGTAAACTGAGACACACAGTTCCATAATGCCAGGAAATGTATGAATTAGGCACAGTGCTGTCTGCTTTGACTAGGCTGCAGTACAGTTCACCATGTAAACTACTAATGTAAACTTATGAGAGTCATCAGATGGGTCGTGTTTGGAAATCACCCACTACTTACAAACTGTGAAAGCAGTTTTTCTAAACAGTCATTTTTTTTGTAGTGATCCTTCTCTTGGCTCAAGGGACAACATGGGATATTCCCACCCCGATAAACTAGTTCCTGTCAGTGGTGTTTTGGGTTTTTCTAAAAAAGAATTACTTATAATCTACAGGGGTTTATATAGGAGAAGAGCAGACAGCGGCTCGGGTTAACTCTTACAGAAAAAACACGTTTCACAGGTGGAAAAACACATGATTTCACATGTGTAGTTTCATATTATCACGTTACTTCACATGTTGTCACATGTTATCACATTAACTTCAGATAATATCACATGTGATCGCATCAAAATGTGTTTTTGGAACACGTGAAATTCATGTGGTTTTTCTGTCAGGGAGGGCTCCACCATCTCTATCTGCAGCTAGTCAGAGTGATGAGGGGAAGGGAAGTGACTGGTCGCTGGAATCATGGCTGTGTCCCAGATGGCTCTGGACAAAAGAAGTGCACTACGAACAGTACCAGTCAAAAGTTTGGACACACCTACTCATTCAAGGTTTTTTCTTTATATTTACTATTTTCTACATTGCAGAATAATAGTAAAGACATCGAAACTATGAAATAACACATATGGAGTCATGTAGTAACCAGAAAAGTGTTAAACAAGTTAAAATATGTGAGATTCTTCAAAGTAGCCACCCTTTGCCTTGATGACAGCTTTGCACACTCTTTGCATTCTCTCAATCAGCTTCATGAGGTAGTCACCTGGAATGCATTTCAATTAACAGGTGTGCCTTGTTAAAAGTTAATTTGTGGAATTCCTTTCCTTCTTAATGCATTTGAGCCAATCAGTTGTGTTGTGACAAGGTAGGGGTGGTATACAGAAGATCGCCCTATTTGGTAAAAGACAAGTCCATATTATGGCAAGAACAGCTCAAATAAGCAAAGAGAAATGACAGTCCATCATTACTTTAAGACATGAAGGTCAGTCAATCTGGAAAATGTAAAGAACTTTTAAAGTTTCTTCAAGTGCAGTCGCAAAAACCATCAAGCGCTATGATGAAACTGGCTCTCATGAGGACCGCCACAGGAAAGGATGACCCAGAGTTACCTCTGCTGCAGAGGATAAGTACATTAGAGTTAACTGCACATAAGATTGCAGCCCAAATAAATCATTCACAGAGTTCAAGTAACAGACACATCTCAACATCAACTGTTCAGAGGAGACTGCGTGAATCAGGCCTTCATGGTCGAATTTCTGCAAAGAAACTACTACTAAAGGACACCAATAAGAAGAAGAGACGCAGAGTAGGTGAACAGATGATCTCTGCATGTGTGGTTCCCACCGTGAAGCATGGAGGAGGAGGTGTGATGGTGCTTTGCTGGTGACACTGTCTGTGATTTATTTAGAATTCAAGGCACACTTAACCAGCATGGCTACCACAGCATTCTGCAGCGATACGCCATCCCATCTGTTTTGTGCCTAGTGGGACTATCATTTGTTTTTCAACAGGACAATGACCTGAAACACACCTCCAGTCTGTGTAAGGGCTATTTGACCAAGAAGGAGAGTGACAGAGTGCTGCATCAGATGACCTGGCCTCCACAATCACCGACCTCAACCCAATTGAGATGGTTTGGGATGTGTTGGACCGCAGAGTGAAGGAAAAGCAGCCAACAAGTGCTCAGCATATGTGGGAACTCCTTCAAGACTGTTGGAAAAGCATTCCAGGTAACTACCTCATGAAGCTGGTTGAGAGAATGTCAAGAGTGTGCAAAGCTGTCATCAAGGCAAAGGGTGGCTACATTGAAGAATCTAAAATCTACATGATTCCATATGTGTTATTTCATAGTTTTGATGTCTTCACTGTTATTCTACAATGTAAAAAAAAATTAAGAAAAAACCTTGAATGAGTAGGTGTGTCCAAACTTTTGACTGGTACTGTATATAGGGAATAGGGTCCCATTTCGGATGAAGCCCATGTGTTTATGAAGAGGCGGTGGGGCAGCCGGGGGGAACATTTTTGGTGCGCAGTGCAGTTTCTGTGTGTGTGTGCAGGAATGTCTTCCCCTTTCCGTTGGTAAACTCCCGCTATACTGTGCAGCTTACATGAACCCAACACTGGGCTGTTTGTGACTACAGGACAGGACACATTAGATCTACGGAGCAGTGAATCAGGAAGTTACTTTAAAGGCTAATATCTGCTATAACATCCTAACTACACAGCGCACAAGGCATACTGTGTGAACTACAACATATTTCTCATTATGACACCAATTCAACCACTTTTGCCCCCCTAGGTATAGGACTATGCTACAAGATAAAGTTATAATGTGTATACACCTTGTTCATTAGATAGTCAGGCCTTTTGGACACTCTGAGGCAGAGAAAGCAGAGATTATGCGGTTTGAAGATACTGACCTTGTACTGTGCATCCGAACACTCAGATCATGAGCATGATGACAGAGAGGTAGTCTGTGTACTAACCTGTAGGGTGCATCCGAACACTCCGATCATTAGCATGACCACAGAGAGGTAGTCTGTGAACACATCCCACCAGGGCTTCAGAACCCGGAATGCTGGCTCCTGCTCTGAGAATTGCCGGAACTCCGTCACAGGAATCATGGCTCCCGCTGGGACAGAGATTTAGGGATTGTTTGCAAACAATGTATTTATAAACAATGTATAGCTTCAAAATATGTTTAGTCCTTATATGTGCCAATCATTACGACCATAGCTCCATTTATGAATTTAAAAGTGGTAAAATTTCTCCATCCCCATCCATTAGCTTTATAGCAAACCAAGTGGCAGGGCTGCCTTTTGGTTGAAAAAACGAATGAAGGATTGTGCCTTTAAGCCTCCATTTAAATTGCCTTGTTACTTTCCTGGAGGATGCTGACCTACTGTATATGTTCAATATGGCCAGCTTTCAGACTAGTTAAACACGCAGGGGGAATTGTAGAGGGAAACATAGCTAGCCTTCACAAGACGATACTTGGAACTAATTAGGGCTACACTCACACTGACAACCCAATCATACACTCCAGAATCATATCTATCATGGTAAGCATCACCTTCCGTATAACCAGTCTGTCTCTTGTTTGTCAAACAAACTAGCTCTGCCAAAATATAGCAGGCCCCAATATGGCCGTACATGAACATGTGTGTCAATTTGTACTGTAACTGTAAGGGTGTATAATTCCCTTGGTGATACTGTTAATGATTTGACTGTACAACAATAAACCGAGGCATGATAAAGCCTAGATTTTGGCAGTTGGTCTAGATTACAATTTCATGGCTGACATACACTAAACAATCTGCCTGTTAGGATGGATAACTGAATCACAACAGAGTCTAACATAATATATAGAGCCATGCTAGTAGCATCATCAAGGCCTTATAAGCGTATGCCTGTCATGTCTACAATGACTCATCATTTACTATCCCTGATGTTGCTCTTCTCTCTCTCTGTCTCTCTCTCTCGTCTATCTCTTTTCCTCTTTTCCTTCCCCCTTTCTCTCTTTGTCCCTTTCTCGCTCTGTCACGCTCTCTCTTCCTCCCTCCTTCCCTCTCTCTCTCTCTCTCTCTTCCTTCCTCCCTCCCTCCCTTCTACCCTTCTCTCTCTCTCTCTCTCTCTCTCGCTCCGTCTCTCTCTCTTTCTCTCTCTCTCTCGGTGTCTCTCTCTCTTTCTCCCTCCCCCGCTCTCTTGTCATCTTTAGCAATCTGCTTACTACGGGTATCCTCTTCCTGTTGTCTCACTCTGAGCTCTATCCAAATGATGAAGTATAACAGCAATGTTTTTCAAACACAAATAGGGCTACCGTATAATGCACAATTTACTGCATAAAGTCCATCACGTCAGAGTGTGCTAAGTTTTAGCTTAACAGTGGAAAATGCCATATACAACTGACTAATGGTCTAGTAGACAGGACAGGAGTACCATAAAAATGGAATCACTATTTCTAATCACTATTGTGATTCTATTTCTGTGAGGAGTACCATCCACAACCACAGGATGCCCTCCTAATGATCCTCAACATCTGAGTCAGAGAGGAACATTCTTCAACATTAAGACAAAAGGATGTCAAATGTTTTTCCAACGATAGTCTCTTTCTTTGGAAAGTTATTTCTCACAGCATGAGTATGATTCTACTCTGTTTGCACATTAATGCAAATGTAAAACAATGCAACCAGAATAGTAACCCACTGGGAACCAACGGTTAAATCAAAACTGATTAAATTTACAAAAAATCTTCAAGGTAAAGGAATATCAGGAATTTGTGTCTTGTTTTCACCCAACTTTTACCCTAAATCCAATAAGATGGTTAACATTTTTGTTGATTTCACTTTGTCTTCACGGTAGTTGACAACTCCATCAAATGTAAACCAAAACTAGACATTGAACTGACGTCTGTGCCCAGTGGGAAGCATTTACATTAGTTGGCCTATATAGTTTACTCTGTAAAATGTCACATTTACATGATATAAGTAGGTATATAGGCTACTTATGTATAAATATATGTATGTGTATAAGTATGTATAGAATGTATAAGGAGACAACTGAAGAATTAATAGATATATCATATTCTATTCTAACCGGGGGTTTCTTCGGATGGGGCCACAGTGTCTCCGGACCGCTCCTGTCTCAGCCTCCAGTATTTATGCTGCAGTAGTTTATGTGTCGGGGGGCTGGGGTTAGTTGGTTATACCTGGAGTACTTCTCCTGTCTTATCCAGTGTCCTGTGTGAATTTAAGTATGCTCTCTCTAATTCTCTCGTTCTCTCTTTCTCTCTGAGAACCTGAGCCCTAGGACCATACGTCAGGACTACCGGGCATGATGACACCTTGCTGTCCCCAGTCCGCCTGGCCTTGCTGCTATTCCAGTTTCAACTGTTCTGCCTGCGGCTACGAAACCCCTACCTGTCCCAGACCTGCTGTTTTCAACTCTTTAATGATCGGCTATGAAAAGCCAACTGAGAGACCTGAGCCCTAGGACCATACGTCGGGACTACCGGCCGTGGTGACTCCTTGCTGTCCCCAGTCCGCCTGGCCTTGCTGCTATTCCAGTTTCAACTGTTCTGCCTGCGGTTATGGAACCCCTACCTGTCCCAGACCTGCTGTTTTCAACTCTTAATGATCGGCTATGAAAAGCCAACTGAGATTTATTCCTGATTATTATTTGACCATGCTTGTCACTTATGAACATTTTTGAACATCTTGGCATGGTTCTGTTATAATCTCCACCCGGCACAGCCAGAAGAGGACTGGCCACCCCTCATAGCCTGGTTCCTCTCTAGGTTTCTTCCTAGGCTTTCGCCTTTCTAGGGAGTTTTTCCTAGCCACCGTGCTTCTACACCTGCATTACTAGCTGTTTGGGGTTTTAGGCTGGGTTTCTGTACAGCACTTCGAGATATTAGCTGATGTAAGAAGGGCTATATAAAATAAAATTGATTGATTGATTGATCATATTCTAGAAGAAGTTAGATAGATATACTTGACTGTGTTTGTTTGGCGATGGTTTTCATTTTGTTCTAAATTAATGTATATACAGTCTTCAGCACTAAACAACCACACAAGTGTATAGTCTATCAAAACATGTCTCAAGAGAGCTACAGCTAAATATGTTAGGCTTTTAATAACACAGTTGCACTGTTTTAAATAGACCACCATGCCAGAAACAAACAACCATCTTTAACCAGAGTCGGAAAGCTTAACACTTTGTCTCAAAGTCACAGATATACTGATTTCACTCTATAACTAGGCCTATAGTTTCATCTCTATTGTCCTTCATACAATTGAACACACCGTTTCCTTGAGGAGTTCATGAGATCATGGAAATAATGCATTTATGTAACTTGACATGAAGGATGGAAGATAGTTCAGGTTCAATAAAATGAGTTTTACATGACTCATAACTTGTATTAATGCAACTGTACACTGAGTATACCAAACATTAGGAACACCTTCCTAATATTGAGTTGCCCCCCTTTTGCAATCAGAACAGCCTCAATTCGTTGGGGCATGGACTCTACAAGGTGTCGAAAGCATTCCACAGGAATGCTGGCCCATGTTGACTCCAATGCTTCCCACAGTTGTGTCAAGTTGGCTGGATGTCCTCTGAATGGCACACATACACAATCCATGTCTCAATTGTCTCAAGGCTTAAAACTCCTTCTTTAACCTGTCACTTCCCCTTCATCTACACTGATTTAAGTGAATTTAACAAGTGACATCAATAAGGGATCATAGCTTTCACTTGGTCAGTCAACATCGTGGAAAGCACAGGTGTTCTTAATGTTTTGTATACTCAGTGTATATTGTATAATACAAATGTATATGAAGTTCCAATGGGTATAAGGCATTAATAAACACTCTGTATCAGTTTGACTCCAATCAACTATAGCGGGAAGAACTGTACAAGGTGTTTTAACTACAGAGCCTTTTATCATTTTTAGAAAATGGTTCCTCCCTAGCCTAGATGAGTTGTTTGCTTTGTCAACTCAGTGAGCTGGCCTGGATGTCCGGGCGGCCCAGGTTTTATCCTATGCCTGGCTCTTCCTGACAGGAAACTCTGCAAATCTCCAACACAGACTTACTGGGAGTGCCCAAAACAGACTATGAATGTGTCCCAAATGGCACCCTATACCCTATATAGTGCACTACTTTTGACCAGAGCCCTGTCGGGCTACAATATATGGGGAATAGGGTAGCATTTGGGACAGACATGAATGTCTGGATAGATCACACCCAGTCCCCAGTCAGTCCCCAGGATAACACATCCTGTCCAAGATGGGTTTATTAATTAGGAGGGCCATGGAAAAACTATGTAGAAAATATTAGACTCCAGGGTCACTTTGAGAGAATAGGGGGGTGAACTTGTAACAATAGGTCTTAAATGATAACAATAACGTCAGACTTATGTAAGTGACTTGGGACATATTTTAACAATAACTTGTACAATGAAAACCCAAAATATCTTATACTACCGGTAAAGTATTATTCAACTACATACTGTAAACTGCTGAGCCTATTGGCTGACCTTAGAGCCGACTGTTCTCCTAGTTCACCTTCAAACCACATAATAGAAGGTAACAACATTGCATCTCTAGATATGATTAAAGAACAACATAAACCATCCCCTCTACACAGGATATTGACAAACTCAAGGGTTTAGTATTAGGCTATACAGTATAAGACTAATATATTATTAGGCTATACAGTATAAGACTAATATATGGTGTGAATTCTCTGCCTTGCATAAATAGGCACTCATACTGCTAACCAGAATAATATTTAATAACTATTTTTCCTCTTCTTTCCTTTTTGGGAAGAGGGGATGGGGGAATAGGTGATCTCATCATCCAAACTTGAGAAATCCCCACCACTTTTCCTATTTCTTTAAACAAAAGAATATCTAATTGAGATACAGTATGTATATGCCTAACTCAATATTAGCATTATTCAGAGGCAGTGTCAGCTAGTGCAGGAGGCTCGGGTTACATGGGCTATAGACAAGCCAAAGTTAAAATGTATATCTATATCGCTATGTAAACATGGCAACAATGCAATAGCAACAATATGTAGGCTAATTTACAGTAAAATACAGACACAGACAATGTAACGAAATATGCGCAATGGTAACAACATGGACCATCATCAATCATGTAAGAATACAATAACAAAATGTGCCTTACCCTAGTGATATCCGTCTGGCAGTCTAGATTCTATAGCAGTTTGTCGGTGGGTGTTTTGTAGGGCAGCGGCGGCAATCATGTCCTTGTGGATCTGGTGTGGTCCTCAGATTTCCGTTATTTCTGACTGCAAGCTTGTTCAATGTTCCTGTTTGTGATGCACGAAGACTGTAGCCTACTGACTGACTGACGCGGTCAGGGCGGGGACTAGCCTACTTACGTTTTGGGCTCGTGAGAATATTGTAACGAATGGTTGGAACCGAAATTATTTTTCAATCATTTCGTTCCGAACATAACCACTGTTTCCGTTCTGTTCCCGTGTTCCGACCAGGACAATAAAGTTATGAACATAGAGATTTGTTTTCTAAAATTCTTGACCGTCTCAGTCTCTGGACTTGAACCGCATTGAAAACCTGTAGTTTGAATTGAAGAGGGCAGTCCATAAGCGCAGACGAAGGATATTAAAGATCTGGAAAGATTCTGTATGAGGGACGATCTAAGATCCCCCCCAATATGTTCTCCAATCTCATAAAGAGTTTAGCTCAGTGCCATTATCCTCGCAAGGTGAGGTATTGCAAGGTATTGAAAACAGGGGTGCCAATAATTTTGACCCCTATCTTTTTGAGAAATAAATATCACTTTGTAAACAAAATCTCTTTCTCTGAGCAATAGTATTAGTATAAAATAATATTATTTCCCCGTTTTTTGGAGCATACAATATAGCTCAGTATTTATATTTATGTTTATTTTTTGCTCATCTTTATCAAGGGTGCCAATACTTTTGGACTGACCGTGTAAACAGGGATGGAAAGAGTACTGAAATATTCTACTCAAGTAGAAGTACTGTTACTTTAATGAAATGTTACTCAAGTAGAAGCACTATTACTGGTGTAAAACAAACTACAAGTAAAAGTAGAAATTAGCTCATTTAAAAAGTAGAGTGAAAGTAATTGAGTTACTTTTAAAATAAAAACATGAACCTTGATAATTAGCAATTTTCGCTAAGGTTCCCTGAATGTTGTTATACATGATCTTTTCCATGCATTAAATTGGAAAAGGAAGAGAGGAAATTAATGTACAATAGGAACTACGTTTATTTATTTTATGAGTTGCAACAAGTCACATCTGTATGTAGAAAAACTAAGGATTTGTAAAAAATATATACTGTTAGCATTTGGAAGGAAAGGAAGCTAGGAAAGGAAAGGCGGAAATGGAGCTAGAGATGAAAGAAGGAAAGGAATCTAGAAAAGGAGGGAAGAAAAGGGAGCTAGGAAAGAAAACGAGGAAAGAAAACGAATCTCAGAAAGGATAGGAGGAAATGAAAGGGTGCTAGGAAAGGGGGAAAGGAAGCTAGGGAAGGAAAGGGATCATGGAAGGGAAGCTCAGAACAGATAGGGGGAAAGGAAAGGAGGAATGAAGATAGGAAAGGAAGCTAAGAAAGGAGGAAAGGAGCTAGGAAAGAAAATAAGGTAAGGGACCTTTGAAAGGAAAGGAAAGGGAGATAGGAAAGGAAGAAAGGGAGCCAGGAAAGCACAGTAGGGGAGGGGAGGAAAGGAAAGGGAGCTATCATTGGACGAAATGAAAGGGATCTAGGAAATAAAAGGAGGAAAGGGAACTATGAAAATATGAAAGGAAGTAGGAAAGGAAGCTAGGAAAGGAGGAACAAAGGGATCTTGGATAAAAGGAAAGAAAAGGAGGAAAGGGATCTAGGAAAGAAAAGGAGTTCACACATATGTGGTAGGGATTAACTATGGCCGGTAGATGGAGATAGTAGGCTATTGGTTTTAGTGAGAGGTGAATTTTATTTTTTATTTTAGAGTCTTCAAAGTAGCCACCCTTTGCCTTGATGACAGCTTTGCACACTCTTGGCATTCTCTCAACCAGCTTCATGAGGAATGCTTTTCCAACAGTCTTGAAGGAGTTACCACATATGCTGAGCACTTGTTGGCTGCTTTTCCTTCATTCTGCGGTCCAACTCATCCCAAACCTCTCAATTGGGTTGAGGTCGGGTCATTGTGGAGGCCAGGTCATCTGATGCAGCACTCATTACACTCCTTCTTGGTCAAATAACCCTTACACAGCCTGAAGGTGTGTTTTGGGTCATTGTCCTGTTGAAAAACAAATTATAGTCCCACTAAGAGCAAACCAGATGGGATGGCGTATCGCTGCAGAATGCTGTGGTAACCATGCTGGTTAAGTGTGCCTTGAATTCTAAATAAATCACAGACAGTGTCACCAGCAAAGCACCCCCACACCATCACACCTCCTCCATGCTTCACGATGAGAACCACACATGCGGAGATCATCCGTTTACCTACTCTGCGTCTCACAAAGACATGGCGGTTGGAACCAAAAATCTCAAATTTGGACTCATCAGACCAAAGGACACATTTCCACCAGTCTAATGTCCACTGCTCATGTTTCTTGGCCCAAGCAAGTCTCTTCTTATTATTGGTGTTCTTTAGTAGTAGTTTCTTTGCAGCAATTCAACCATGAAAGCCTGATTCACGCAGTCTCCTCTGAACAGTTGATGTTGAGATGTGTTTGTTACTTGAACTTTGTAAAACATTTATTTGGGCTGGAATCTGAGGTGCAGTTAACTCTAATGAACTTATCCTCTGCAGCAGCGGTAATTCTGGGTCTTCCTTTCCTGTGGCGGTCCTCATGAGAGCCAGTTTCATCATAACGCTTGGTGGTTTTTGCGACTGCAGTTGAAGAAACTTTCAATGTTCTTGAAATGTTCCAGATTGACTGACCTTCAAGCCTTAAAGTAATGATGGACTGTCGTTTCTCTTTGCTTATTTGAGCTGTTCTTGCCATAATATGGACTTGGTCTTTTACCAAATAGGGCTATCTTCTGTATACCACCCCTACCTTGTCACAACACAACTGATTGGCTCAAAGGCATTAAGAAGGGAAGAAATTCCGCAAATTAACTTTTAACAAGGCACAACTTTTAATTGAAATGCATTCCAGGTGACTACCTCATGAAGATGGTTGAGAGAATGCCAAGAGTGTGCAAAGCTGTCATCAAGGCAAAGGGTGGCTACTTTGAAGAATCTCAAATATAAAATAGTTTTAGATTTGTTTAACACTTTTCTGGTTACTACATGATTCCATATGTGTTATTTCATAGTTTTGATGTCTTCACTATTATTCTACAATGTGGAAAATAGTAAAAATTAAGAAAAACCCTGGAATGAGTAGGTGTGTCCAAACTTTTGACTGGTATGGCATATTTGGGCCATTTTATTGTGTTCTCCACACAACCTCAAACATTTTAAGCCATCATTGGGCATTATATAGCTATTTTCTCTGGAAATACAGCCATATGAATCCTGTCCTAAGATGGTTGGCGGCCATATTTGAAAACAGCTGCCCTACAGTGTAATAGATTAAATCTGCATTGACACTATACCTAGACATGTTGTGTCATCATAAAGGCATTTTGTTCAAATGGGTTACTTATCTCCCTGCTGGATATAATGCATTCCTAAAGGGATTTTACCTAGTGACATGTACAGGAAATATTTCCTGTCACATTTCCTCAAAGTGACACAGTATATAATATCATATTATATATCATTGTAACCTGTAGACTTCAGGGATGACTTATATATTATATATATATATATATATATATATATATATATATATATATATATATATATATATATATATATATATTTTGTATTTAATACACCACTTTGAAAGTGAGAGTATAACATTTTTACTGTGATTTCTGATGGTCTTTATCAGCAGTCAGTATGAAAATGTATGCACTCACTAACTGTAAGTCGCTCTGGATAAGAGCGTCTGCTAAATGACTAAAATGTAAATTTAATTGTTGCGATCATCAAGGTAAAAGCAAAGACCATGTGGTTTTGGTTGTTCCCCAAACCAATACAAACATTTAGCTACACTACATGGCCAAAAGTATATGGACACCCCTTCAAATGAGTGGATTCGGCTATTTCAGACACATCCGTTGCTGACAGGTGTATACAATAGAGCATACAGCCAAGCAATCTCCATAGACAAACATTGGCATTAGAATGTCCTGTACTGAAGAGTTAATGGGTTTCCATGGCCGAGCAGCCGGACACAAGTCTAAGATCACCATGCGCAATGCCAAGCATCGGATGGAGTGGTGTAAAGCTCACCGCCATTGGACTTTGGAGCAGTGGAAACGCGTTCTCTAGAGTGATGAATCACGCTTCACCATCTGGCAGTCCGACGGACTAATTATAATTATTATAATTATTTTATTTTTTCTGGGGGGGTAGATCAGCTTAATATTGCAGATAGATTGTAACTTCCATCAGACAAATTTTGGTTTGGCAGATACTAGGAGAACGCTACCTGCCTGAATGCATAGTGCCAACTGTAAAGTTTGGTGGAGGAAGAATAATGGGCTAGGCCCCTTAGTTCTTGTGAAGGGAAATCTTAACGCTACAGCATACAATGACATTCTAGACGATTCTGTGCTTCCAACTTTGTGGCAACAGTTTGGGGAAGGCCCTTTCCTGTTTCAGCATGACAATGCACCTGTGCACGAAGCGAGATCCATACAGAAATGGTTTGTCGAGATCGGTGTGGAAGAACTTGACTGGCCTGCACAGAGCCCTGACCTCAACCTCATAGCACACCTTTTGGATGAATTGCTCAACATCAGTGCCCGACCTCACTAATGCTCTTGTTGCTGAATGGAACCAAGTCCCCGCAGCAATGTTCCAACATCTAGTGGAAAGTCTTCCCAGAAGAGTGGAGGCTGTTATAGCAGCAAAGGGGGGACAAACTCCATATTAATGATTTTCGAATGAGATGTTCGATGAGCAAGTGTCCACATACTTTATTATACTTTTATAGTTATTTTGGGATCATGTAGATCCGTAAAAGCAGGCAAATGCATTTTCACCATTTACCTATAGGGAGCGCTACATGCCATCCTGAGGCTTGTTGAAATGGCACTATCAGGTTTTGTTCAGCGTGAGAAATGATACAAGTACGACAATTTTCGAACAATATGGCATTTTTGGGGAGTTTATTTACTGGATTATATATGGTCATAGGCAATGTTCCCTCTAAACTTTGCGCAGCTCCCCGGGACTGCAGTGCAGCAGAAATATCAGCCAGCGAAGAGAAACACGAGATTAAACTTCACTCAAATTTCTAGAGTTTTCCCACTTACTTAAAAATATCAACGTTTCCCTTTACTGTGTGATCGAATCAATTCAATATTAGCCATTTTCAATGCAACATACCGAAACAAAACGAACTATGCAAGATTTAGTATGGGAAACTAACTATGCAAGATATTTTGTTGTAGCAGAACGCATCGGAGTAGGATTCTATTGCATTGACATGCACGACTCAGCCATACTCTACATAGACCCGTGCAGAATAACCAAGAGGCGCTTGTTTTGAGATCAAAGCGCATATCCTGTTCATATCCTTTGCTAGTTAGTGAGTTATTAGCCAAGTTATATATTATTTGTAGTCAGTAATGGAAGAGTGATTGCTTCCTACAATAATTCAAAACGTGTACATTTCTATGTATCTTTAAAAAGCGAGTCTGGTTAAGAGCTTTTTTTTTTGTCTTAAAGGGGCAGTATTGTATTTTGAGACAGGCTTGAATAAGCTAAGTAGCCAATACGCAGAGGTAGCATATTAGCATAATTTGTCTAATTCTCTGTTATAATGGTATGGGAATAATAATGGTTTCTTGCATCAAACAACACAACATTCAGTCACCTCCTTGTCTGAATGACAAGTGGATAAACAGTTTAATGTCAAGCCCTGCATGCTTTTTTCTCTCCTCAAAAGTCATGCAATGTAGGGCTACATAAAAAAAAACATGTATTTCACCTTTATTTAACCAGGTAAGCCAGTTGTAAGTTCTCATTTACAACTGCGGCCTGGCCAAGATAAAGCAAAGCAGTGCGATAAAAACAACAACACAGAGTTACATATGGGGTAAAACAAAACATAAAGTCAAAAATACAACAGAAAATATATGTACAGTGTGTGCAAATGTAGCAAGTTATGGAGGTAAGGCAATAAATAGGCTATAGTGCAAAATAATTACAATTAGTATTAACACTGGAATGATAGATGTGCAAGAGATTATGTGCAAATAGAGATACTGGGGTGCAAATGAGCAAAATAAATAACAATATAGGGATGAGGTAGTTGGGTGGGCTAATTTCAGATGGGCTGTGTACAGGTGCAGTCATCGGTAAGGTGCTCTGACAAGTGATGCTTAAAGTTAGTGAGGGAGATACGAGTCTCCAGCTTCAGAGATTTTTGCAATTCGTTCCAGTCATTGGCAGCAGAGAACTGGAAGGAATGGCGGCCAAAGGAGGAGTTGGCTTTGGGGATGACCAGTGAGATATACCTGCTGGAGCGCATACTACGGGTGGGTGTTGCTATGGTGACCAATGAGCTAAGATAAGGCGGGGATTTGCCTAGCAGTGATTTATAGATGGCCTGGAGCCAGTGGGTTTGACGACGAACATGTAATGAGGCCAACAAGAGCGTACAGGTCACAGTGGTGGGTAGTGTATGGGGCTTTGGAGACAAAACGGATGGCACTGTGATAAACTACATCCAATTTGCTGAGTAGAGTGTTGGAGGCTATTTTGTAAATGACATCGCCGAAGTCAAGGATCGGTAGGATAGTCAGTTTTACGAGGGCATGTTTGGCAGCATGAGTGAAGGAGGCTTTGTTTGCGAAATAGGAAGCCGATTCTGGATTTTAACTTTGGATTGGAGATTCTTAATGTGAGTCTGGAAGGAGAGTTTACAGTCTAACCAGACACCTAGGTATTTGTAGTTGTCCACATACTCTAGGTCAGACCCGTCGAGAGTAGTGATTCTAGTCGGGTGGGCGGGTGCCAGCAGCGTTCGATTGAAGAGCATGCATTTAGTTTTACTAGAGTTTAAGAGCAGTTGGAGGCTACTGAAGGAGTGTTGTATGGCATTGAAGCTCGTTTGGAGGTTTGTTAACACAGTGTCCAATGAAGGGCCAGATGTATACAAAATGGTGTCGTCTGCGTAGAGGTGGATCTGAGAGTCGCCAGCAGCAAGAGCGACATCATTGATATACACAGAGAAAAGAGTCGGCCCAAGAATTGAACCCTGTGGCACCCCCATAGAGACTGCCATAGGTCCAGACAACAGGCCCTCCGATTTGACACATTGAACTCTATCTGAGAAGTAGTTGGTGAACCAGGCGAGGCAGTCATTTGAGAAACCAAGGCTATTTAGTCTGCCAATAAGAATGCGGTGGTTGACAGAGTCGAAAGCCTTGGCCAGGTCGATGAAGACGGCTGCACAGTACTGTCTATTATCGATCGCGGTTATAATATCGTTTAGGACCTTGAGCGTGGCTGAAGTGCACCCATGACCAGCTCGGAAACCGGATTGCATAGCGGAGAAGGTACGGTGGGATTCGAAATGGTCGGTGATCTGTTTGTTAACTTGGCTTTCAAAAACTTTCGAAAGGCAGGGCAGGATGGATATAGGTCTGTAACAGTTTGGATCTAGAGTGTCACCCCCTTTGAAGAGGGGGATGACCGCGGCAGCTTTCCAATCTCTGGGGATCTCAGACGTTACGAGAGAGAGGTTGAACAGGCTAGTAATAGGGGTTGCGACAATTTCGGCGGCTAGTTTTAGAAAGAAAGGGTCCAGATTGTCTAGCCCAGCTGATTTGTAGGGGTCCAGATTGTGCAGCTCTTTCAGAACATCAGCTGTCTGAATTTGTGTGAAGGAGAAGTGGAGGGGGCATGGGCAAGTTGCAGCGGAGGGTGCAGAGCTGTTGGCCGGGGTAGTGGTAGCCAGGTGGAACGCATGGCCAGCCGTAGCAAAATGCTTGTGGAATTCTCGATTATTGTAGATTTATCGGTGGTAATAGTGTTTCATAGCCTCAGTGCAGTGGGCAGCTGGGAGGAAGTGCTCCTATTCTCCATGGACTTTACAGTGTCCCAAAACTTTTTGGAGTTTGTCCTAAAGGATGCAAATTTCTGTTTGAAAATTGACCACCACACATTGGCTGCTATTGTAGGCTGAATGCTACAACAGCTATTCCCATGTTAAAATGTTATGGGATGCATTTTATCCATTATTTTTGATGGTAGGCCACTCTGGTAGGCCTACATTGTGATCAAATAGCCACAGTAGCCTATTTGACCACTGTCTGAAACTGTGGGTACAGCTTCAGTGTTCACAGTAAACGCGCACTGGAAGTTGCACAGAATTTTCACAATGTTGAAGTTTGCGCACAGCAGACTTGAAATTTGCTCAGTGCCAAAAACAATTATAGGGAAAATGGTCACAGGCTACTTGTAGTGATCGAGGCGTGAGCCTAATTTATGCATGAGTGAAACAGCTTTTCAGTATTCACCAACACCAGGGAAGGTAATTACTTGTGTGTGCAGATATGATGCAGATGTATGATGTCTGTCCTACGCACATTTTTCAAAATTAAAAGTTATTGCATGCTGCCATGGATCAAGGTAATTCATGACTTGTTTGGTATATTTCTTCTATAACCCAAAACGAATTAATTAATTTAAACACAAATCAGATTTATTTGACTTATTTGAATACTGTATTGGAGAAGTTTAGCATCTGAATCCATCTAGCCACCTTCCTCCAAAGTCAACATATGCCAATCTAAAGCAGATCAAAGTTAAGCAGTTTATGACTATTAATAATTAGAGCCTTGTCCCAATTAATCAGTAAAGTTGCCTTGTATAACTTTTTAGAAAATTCTAAGTGATAGAAATATTAATGTAAGTAGTATAATATACCAACTCAAGGATTCTATAAGATGCTCAACATAATGTATTTTCAGAGTCACTGAGATTACTGTCACATAAAAGCCATTGGCATTACCTGGACTGGGGGAGACAGTAATTCAGGCTTTAAAGGAAGGAGCATTGTTCACTGCAGTGATGTCAAACCAACATAGCATACGAAGAGATCACTTAGACCAGTCTTTTCAACATGAGTACAGCATGAGGTATTTTATTTCTGTCCTGCTATTCAAAACAATCAACGAGTGCTGCATCAGAGTAAGAATGGATTCAATCATATTCATTCCTCACATAAAACATAAAGCCCTGGCCTTATTATGTGCTGCCCTCTACAATAACTGTTTAAGACTATGGTGCATGGTATCTAAAAAACACACTTTCCCAAAGGGGTTTAATGAACTCTTGTCACGCAGAAATAGGCCAGGGCTATCATGTTTTATGTGAGGATGCCTAACCCAGTGCCCACCCAAACCTCAAACAAATATGGCCAGCACATTGTTCACCGATAGCCGTGTTTTGTTAATCTTGCTCCCCCTGGCAGTCCTCCACTGGCGCTGCAGGGTGATCTGGTATGCGTGGTCCCGGCCGGACTAAAACCCAAAACCCTGGTGTTGCTAACAACATGTTCAACCAACTGAGCTAAACAGGACAAAACTAAACAAATAAAAACATGGAGACATTTTCATATATCAAGTCAAAGGAGATTAAAACGATAGTCGACCCACTTTGCATTGTCAAGCAGAGAGCGGTGCCATAAAGAACTCAGTTGTTCTGTATTATGTTACCCCTACCTGCAACAAAATGAACATCTGGGGACAATACAGTTTGAGCCATTACACCTCCAAAACAACTAATAGTTTTATCCCATCTCATTTCAGAAAGGGCCCTACTGGATATTTGAGCCAAGGTGGTACTCAAAACCAATAGAATGAACTATAGGTTATGGGCCTAAGTTGTAAAGAGATTAGGCAATTCATAGTTCTCCTCTCTTGTTTTCTTCTTTAATGAAACATTAGCTCTGCGGAGTCAACACGGTTGCATAAGACTCCACCCAGTTAATTATATATGGCACCCAAGTCGTTTCCATGATGATTACTGTGTACTCTACTCCTTCCTGTTCGAGGCGTACGACTACGTGTCCTCGCTGAGAGGGCCTCGTCAAGCTCCAATCACAGCCTGGTATAGCCCCAGCTCCCCCACCTCCTGAACAA
This sequence comes from Coregonus clupeaformis, assembly GCF_020615455.1. Classification (NCBI taxonomy): domain Eukaryota; kingdom Metazoa; phylum Chordata; class Actinopteri; order Salmoniformes; family Salmonidae; genus Coregonus; species Coregonus clupeaformis. The sequence continues at coordinate 53,595,705 of NC_059211.1, read as the reverse complement.
CAAGCTCACCCACAAGCTCAGCCTGGACCACCTCCAAGAGTTCTTCGACACTGTAAAGACCTCCAGTGGCACTTAACTACTGTATTTGGAACTGGAGCCACTATAAATATATAATTTTACCGGCCGACTACTTGTTTTCTTTCCTGTTCTAAACAAATACCATCAAGACCTCCAGTGGTGTCAGGTTACATACCGACTGCTGTTGGTCCACTGTCCATCAGTTCACCTCAGCTTATAAGAGAATAGAGTTTCACATTTAACATTGCAACCCTGAAGGAATGGTGGAGGAGGCACTCTACTTTACACGAGTTACAAAGCAATAATATCCTAATAGAGTGGAATATTCCACAGCTAATCTTTTGGTATGTAATAACTGATAACTAATTATGAGCAGATATTTAACACAATGAAACTGTTTGAACCTCAGAACAGCCCCCCACTAGCCTGCCAGCTTCTAAGAAATACACACAAAATGTTAAAATACAATAGCTCAAGAATTTCTGCATTAAAATATCAGTCTGTTTGGCTGGGTGGCAATCAAGTGCCGATTGAGCAATTTCTGTTGTCCCCTCCAGAGAATGGACAGTTTGATGAGCTGGTGATCCCTCTTCTCTGCATCAGGGGGCATAGTGTACATCAACAGTGTACGGATATCATCAGCCTGAGGAAGGAGGAGGATGTGGTCAGAGGGAGAGTTACTGGGTGATAAGGGCTTTCCCTAGCCATGTGTGTCAAAATATATTTGATGGGAATTATTGTGAGCAGACTACATCATTGTCAGACAGTTGTGCAACTAGAAAAATTTAACACATGCATACATTCACTATGTCTACCATTCTGAGCAAAAAACTTATGAGAGCTCTCTTGTTTATGTTGAGAATCAGAGAATACTGATGGGAACACTTTTCATTTGACATCTTTATGTTATCTACTGTTAGCACTAGCAGAGGAAGGATGCGTATCGTGGCCAGGTCAAGTGCGGTCTGTCTCTCCTACTTCTTCATGATAGGGTCAGTTCCGTGGGCCAGCAGTAGAGCACTGTGACACTCTGGCTCCATGGACTTTGATTTTGAGCCAGGGTTGTTCATTTTTCATTTAGGGTGTATTTCTATGTTGGATCTAGTTGTTCATTTCTATGTTTGGTTTTGTTGTTGATTAGTCATATGACTCCCAATCGGAGGTAACGAGTGTCAGCTGTCGGCTCGTTATCTCTGATTGGGAGCCATATTTATACTGTGTGTTTTCACATTGTATTTGTGGGTTTTTGTTCCGTGTTCAGTCGTGTACTGTTGGACTTCACGTTTCGTCAGTGTTTATTGTTTTGGTTAGTGTACTTTATCTTAATAAAGTCATGTTCACTCAACGCGCTGCGTATTGGTCCGCTTCCTCAGACGATCGTGACAGAAAAACCCACCACAAAAGGACCAAGCAGCGCGTCCAGGAGCAAAGGGTCTGGACATGGGAGGAGGCGCCGGGTCAGGAGAGAACGTTGGTGGATGTCCTCCTCGGCTGGGGACATATTACCCAGGAGGAGGCCGTCCGGTACCGGAGGGCGATGAAGGGGGAGAACCTGGCAGGAGAGGAGCAACGGCATCGGCAGGGCCATCGTCGGAAGGACGGGAGGCAACCCCAAAAAGTTTTTTGGGGGGGGCACATGGCTTGGGCGGCTGGGCAGCAGGAGGCTGCCACAGGGCTGACGGAGGCAGAGAAGGGGCGAATTCAAAGGGCAACCAGGTTACGGGGGTCACTGGCCAAAGTAGGGAAAGGAGATGTAGAGGCACGGCGAGGGGTACTGGGGTGTATTACCAGTCCGGTCCGGCCCGTTCCAGTTCCCGGGGTAGAGCCAGTGGTGTGTGCCTCCAGTACGGTCCGGCCTGTTACGACCCCTCGCACCAAGTGTACGGTGCGCGTCTCCAGCCCGGCTCGGCCTGTTCCTGTTCCTCGCACCAGGGATACGGTGCGCGTCGCCAGCCCAGCCCGGCCTGTTCCTGCTCCACGCACCAGGGATACGGTGCGCTTCGCCAGCCCGGCCCGGCCTGTTCCGGCCACTCGCACCAGGGATACGGTGCGCGTCGCCAGCCCAGCCCGGCCTGTTCCTGCTCCACGCACCAGGGATACGGTGCGCTTCGCCAGCCCGGCCCGGCCTGTTCCGGCCACCCGCACCAGGGAGACGGTGCGCGTCGCCAGCCCAGCCCGGCCTGTTCCTGCTCTCCGCACTAGGCCTTATGTGCGTCCCCAGGGTCCAGCATGCCCTGTTGCTGCTCTCCGCACTAGGCCTTATGTGCGTCCCCCAGGGCCAAGCATGCCCTGTTGCTGCTTCCCGCACTAGCCCTGAGATGCGTGTCCTCAGCCCGGTACCTCCAGTTCCGGCACCACGCATCAGGCCTACGGTGCGTCCCCAGGGCCAAGCATGCCCTGTTGCTTCTCCCCGCACTAGCCCTGAGATGCGTGTCCTCAGCCCGGTACCTCCAGTTCCGGCACCACGCACCAGGCCTACGGTGCGCCTCAGACGGCCAGAGTCTGCCGTCTGCCCCTACGGGGCCTGAACTGTCCGTCTGCCCAACGCCGTCTGAACTGCCCGTCTGCCCAACGGCGCCTGAACTGTCCGTCTGCCCAACGCCGTCTGAACTGCCCGTCTGCCCAACGGCGCCTGAACTGCCCGTCTGCCCAACGCCGTCTGAACTGTCCGTCTGCCCAACGCCGTCTGAACTGCCCGTCTGTACTGAGCCTGCAAAGCCGCCCGTCTGCCATGAGCCTTCAGAGCCGTCCGCCAGACCGGAGCCGCTAGAGCTCTCCGCCAGACAGGATCAGCCAGAGCCTTCCGCCAGACAGGATCAGCCAGAGCCTTCCGCCAGACAGGATCAGCCAGAGCCTTCCGCCAGACAGGATCAGCCAGAGCCTTCCGCCAGACAGGATCAGCCAGAGCCTTCCGCCAGACAGGATCAGCCAGAGCCTTCTGCCAGACAGGATCAGCCAGAGCCGTCCGCCAGACAGGATCAGCCAGAGCCTTCCGCCAGACAGGATCAGCCAGAGCCTTCCGCCAGACAGGATCAGCCAGAGCCTTCTGCCAGACAGGATCAGCCAGAGCCTTCTGCCAGACAGGATCAGCCAGAGCCTTCTGCCAGACAGGATCAGCCAGAGCCTTCTGCCAGACAGGATCAGCCAGAGCCTTCTGCCAGACAGGATCAGCCAGAGCCTTCTGCCAGACAGGATCAGCCAGAGCCTTCCGCCAGCCAGGATCCGCCAGAGCCGTCCAGCCAGGATCCGCCAGAGCCGTCCAGCCAGGATCCGCCAGAGCCGTCCAGCCAGGATCCGCCAGAGCCAGCTAGTCAGGTACTGTCCCTTAGCCCGGTGCTGCCCCTTAGTCCGGTGCTGCCCCTTAGTCAGGTACTGTCCCTTAGCCCGGTGCTGCCCCTTAGTCCGGTGCTGCCCCTTAGTCCAGTGCTGCCCCTTAGTCCGGTGCTGCCCCTTAGTCCAGTGCTGCCCCTTAGTCCGGTGCCGCCCCTTAATCCAGTGGGGTTTAGTTGGGGGGTGGTCATGTGGAGGGGGCTACGGAAGCGGATAGTGACTAAGGTGGGGTGGGGACCACGACCTGGGCCAGAGCCGCCACCATGGACAGACGCCCACCCAGACCCTCCCCTAGACTGTATGCTGGTGCGCCCGGAGTTCGCACCTTTAGGGGGGGGTACTGTGACACTCTGGCTCCATGGACTTTGATTTTGAGCCAGGGTTGTTCATTTTTCATTTAGGGTGTATTTCTATGTTGGATCTAGTTGTTCATTTCTATGTTTGGTTTTGTTGTTGATTAGTCATATGACTCCCAATCGGAGGTAACGAGTGTCAGCTGTCGGCTCGTTATCTCTGATTGGGAGCCATATTTATACTGTGTGTTTTCACATTGTATTTGTGGGTTTTTGTTTCCGTTTCAGTCGTGTCACTGAGGACTTCATGATCGTGGTTTATTGTTTTTGTGTTCGTGTGCAGTACAAATAAAGTATGTACGCTCAATCCGCTGCGCTTTGGTCTGCTCCTTTCTACGATCGTGACAAGCACACAGCGGAGTACGGCCCTTCTGAGCCGCCTCGTGGAAAGGGGTGAAGGCCCACTTGTCTGTGGCTTTCACACACACACACACACGTTGAACTTGATCAGGAGGGCCGCAATGCCCACGTGCTGTAGAGGAGAGACAGAGGAGAAGTGACAGAGAAGAGAGGACTGGAAAGACAGGGGAGAAGTGACAGAGAAGAGAGGACTGGAAAGACAGAGGAGAGGAGTGACAGAGAGGAAAGGAGCGAGAGACGACATGATTTAACCTCATCATGACTTGCCCAAAAACTGATGACATCCAAGCTGTTACATATCTAGACTTTCCACAAGGTCACTTTCATCACATTGTGGGTGTTTTTCCATTATATGTGCTGTACGGTTTTCTGTAAGGTTTTGTAAACTAAACAATCATACAATGTCTTCTAAAGCCTGATGACACCTAAGCTGTTATATATCTTAGGCAACAAGGTCACAGCATAGGTATTCTGTGTGCATTGTCTATGTTATTAAAAACCTTATGGCAAACCGTACAGCATGTAAAACGTCTTCAAAGGCCTGATGTAATCTTTGTTGTGACTGACCCCATATTAGGCATCATTGTGAAAAGGGATGAGGCCTCCTTTGTCCTGTGCGTTGATGTCAGCCCTTTGCTCCAGGAGATACTCTGCCACCTCCAGGTTGTTGTAGCCAGCTGAGGTGGGAAACAAGAGGAATGCCAAAATAAAACTAACAGTCTGCCTAACAAAAAACCTTAACGCAAGATCTTTCTGTAATGGCCGTCAAAGTAAAAAAAAACCTCCACATTTCCCAAAGTCCCAGGGTTTGATGACCTGGCTGTCATCGTTTTATGCATTTCTGTTTGGGAGTAGGTGTCTAAAAAGGTATGTGTGCTGTCCACATTTGCCATGAAATTAATTGAAGTAAATTTTCAAAAAAAGAGTCCTCAGTAGTCTATTTTGATTATGAGTTTTGTTTTCACATACACATGAAATTACATCATGCATGACATATCCTAAGACATACTGTACAAAACAGTTATTGTTGAATAGGCGTAACTAAGCTATTCACAAGTTATAACATGGCTGGTTGTGTTATCTTCAGGTTATGTCAACCAGAGCTCTTTGAACGCAAATTCATTTTCATGATCCATCCAAATATAATAGCTGATGTTAATTGTCATGATCCAATTTGTGTCAGATAGAATGCACATTTCGTGGAATACTAGTGCCATGATGAAGTAGCAGTTTCTGGGGCAAAGAAGGCTAGTTTCGACATCTGACACTTTGGGTTCAGATACAGTAATGGTTTGGAGTGTTTATAATGTGGTTAGACATTTTCAGAATGTTCTATAGCAATGTTGACACAACAAAACATGGATGACAATTATGTCAATAACTGCAATAATCTATTTAAAAAATGACCTTGGAGAATCGACTACGATTAAGGAAAGAGTGATAAAGGGTCTACATTTCAAAACAGAGGATCAACTCTTTTAAATGGTACAACACTTAATAAAAAAAACAATTAAGTGAGTGCCCTGCCACAGAAAGTTGAGGTTACAAAAAGTGTAGGTTAGAGAAATGTTACTGTACTCAAATTCACAGAAAGGGCTCTGGATACAAGGATTGATAGTCTGACATGCAAATAGGAGTTATAAAGATATGTTGAATGCAATACATTTTGTATTTACAAATGTTTGTAAAGTCATAATCTAGTCTAGTCATAATCTATTACAATCAGTGGCTAATGGCTATATCATAAATGAAGGCCCTACAAAACCTTCCTTAGTAGTCTATTTTGATTATGAGTTTTGTTTTCACATACACATGAAATTACCATGCATGACATTGCCTATGACATACTGTACACAACAATTATTCATGTTGAATAGGCGTAAACTTTTTCATCAATGCTTATGCATTCATATTTACTCACATGCATCACAAGTTATAGCTAATACATGGCTGATTGTGCTATTTTCACGTAATAGCAACCAGAGCTCTATGAACGTGAAAACATTTTCTTGATTAATCTAAATATATTAGCTGACGTTAGTTGTTGTAGTATATAGTACCGCACACTTATACCACCATTGACAAGCGCGTAGTAATACGGGGTTGTCATGCAGTCGGAAAGTGGTTCTGGTCTTGAAGCTATCGATGAATGAATATGTAATCTGCGGTCCACTAATAAACTTAATTTGGTCCTCTGTAGCTCCGTTTTTCTTTTATTTTTTCTTTTATTAGTTTCTTTTCATTTTTTAAAATTATTATTATTATTATTATTTTAGTCATTTAGCAGACGCGACTTAGTTAGTGAGTGCATACATTTTTTCATACTGGCCCCCCATGGGAATCCATCCCACAACCCTGGTGTTGCAAGCGCCATGCTCTACCAACTGAGCTACACGGGACCAGTTGGTAGAGCCTGGCGCTTGCAATGCCAGGATAGTGAGTTTGATTCTCGGCACCACCCATACGTAAAAATGTATGCAAGCATGACTAAGTCACTTTGGATAAAAGCGTCTTGTTATATTGTTATTTTGTATTTAAAGTCAAGCTTCATTAGTCATCTATATACAGTGGGGGAAAAAAGGCCTGTAATTTTCATCATATGTACACGTCAACTATGACAGACAAAATGAGAAAGAAAAATCCAGAAAATCACATTGTAGGATTTTAAATGAATTTTTTTGCAAATTGTGGTGGAAAATAAGTATTTGGTCACCTACAAATAAGCAAGATTTCTGGCTCTCACAGACCTGTAACTTCTTCTTTAAGAGGCTCCTCTGTCCCCCACTCGTTACCTGTATTAATGGCACCTGTTTGAACTTGTTATCAGTATAAAAGACACCTGTCCACAACCTCAAACAGTCACACTCCAAACTCCACTATGGCCAAGACCAAAGAAATGTCAAAGGACACCAGAAACAAAATTGTAGACCTGCACCAGGCTGGGAAGACTGAATCTGCATTGGTTTGAAGAAATCAACTGTGGGAGCAATTATTAGGAAATGGAAGACATACAAGACCACTGATAATCTCCCTCGATCTGGGGCTCCACGCAAGATCTGACCCCGTGGGGTCAAAATGATCACAAGAACGGTGAGCAAAAATCCCAGAACCACACGGGGGGACCTAGTGAATGACCTGCAGAGAGCTGGGACCAAAGTAACAAAGCCAACCATCAGTAACACACTACGCCGCCAGGGACTCAAATCCTGCAGTGCCAGACGTGTCCCCCTGCTTAAGCCAGTACATGTCCAGGCCCGTCTGAAGTTTGCTAGAGTGCATTTGGATGATCCAGAAGAGGATTGGGAGAATGTCATATGGTCAGATGAAACCAAAATATAACTTTCTGGTAAAAACTAAACTCGTCGTGTTTGGAGGACAAAGAATGCTGAGTTGCATCCAAAGAACACCATACCTACTGTGAAGCATGGGGGTGGAAACATCATGCTTTGGGGCTGTTTTTCTGCAAAGGGACCAGGACGACTGATCCGTGTAAAGGAAAGAATGAATGGGGCCATTTATCGTGAGATTTTGAGTAAAAACCTCCTTCCATCAGCAAGGGCATTGGAGATGAAACGTGGCTGGGTCTTTCAGCATGACAATGATCCCAAACACATCACCCGGGCAATGAAGGAGTGGCTTCGTAAGAAGCATTTCAAGGTCCTGGAGTGGCCTAGCCAGTCTCCAGATCTCAACCCCATAGAAAATCTTTGGAGGGAGTTGAAAGTCTGTGTTGCCCAGCGACAGCCCCAAAACATCACTGCTCTAGAGGAGATCTGCATGGAGGAATGGGCCAAAATACCAGCAACAGTGTGTGAAAACCTTGTGAAGACTTACAGAAAACGTTTGACCTGTGTTATTGCCAACAAAGGGTATATAACAAAGTATTGAGAAACTTTTGTTATTGACCAAATACTTATTTTCCACCATAATTTGCAAATAAATTCATAAAAAATCCTACAATGTGATTTTCTGGATTTTTCTTTCTCATTTTGTCTGTCATAGTTGACGTGTACATATGATGAAAATTACAGGCCTCTCTCATCTTTTTAAGTGGGAGAACTTGCACAATTGGTGGCTGACTAAATACTTTTTTCCCCACTGTACCTACCTAGTCAATGAGTCCTCCAGTCATAAGAATCCACAACATGGTCCGGTTTCATCATTTTGTCGAGCACAAACAATAGAGTTAACGTTAGCATAAAAACAGGTGCCAAGCTAGGGGAGAGGCTATAGGGACACGCCTGGTGCCCAAATTGATGACGTATGTCGAATGGATTCGGTTCAGTCAATTGTCCTGATGAGCCCTTCTCAGCTAACTAGTTTATGCTGGGTAGCCGGCAACAACGGCATGGCGCGAGTTAAAACTTGTAAAAGAAAGTGTACTATTGGTCACCATCTGGAATCTGGATGTCACAGTACTGCTGCTCAAAGGGGAGTATTTGCGCTGCAAGCCGGAAACACAACAACACGGGGCACAGTGTGTCCTTCGCACCCAAGTCCCGCTTGCCGAGCACTGCTGTCCTGCAGGAAATTAACAGGGAAGTAGCTAGGTAGTGTGAAGCTAGACAAAGAGTCCTCACTGCTGTGTACATGCAACACTCCATGGGGAAGATACAGGGTCAAATGCCTACCCTTCAGGATCAAATCATCGAGAGAAGTGTTCCAGCAACACAACTGTGACACATTCAGAGACATCGAAGGTGTTCACACCATCGCAGATGACAAGATCATCGCTGCAGCCACAGAGCAGGAACATGACAAGATAATACAAAATGTGATGGAAAGAGCTGAGCAGGTCAACGTGAAGTTCAACAAGGAGAAGATACAGTACAAGGTGAGCATGGTCAAGTTCATGGGCCACGTGATCACACCAGATGGCATGAAAGCAGATGAAGGGAAGGTGTGAGCAATAGCTGAAATGCAGCCACCTGCTGTCAAAGCAGCACTGCAACGACTGCTGGGCATGACAAAGTATCTGACAGTACATCCCTGGTGAAGCATCACTCACAGCACCACTACGACAGCTGCAACGCAAAGACATGGCCTGGCAATGGCAGTACGAGCACCAGGAAGCTCTGAAGAAGCTCAAAACAGCTCTGATCCATGCTCCAACACTGAAGTTCTTCGATCCACAGAAACAACTCGTCATACAGACTGACGCATCCAAAGATTGAGTAGGGGTGTGTCTACTACAAGAGGGACGACCGATCGCCTACGCGTCAAGAGCACTGACAGAAACAGAACACAACTATGCCCAAATAGAAAAGGAGCTGTTAGCCATTGTGTTCTCTGCCAAAAGGTTTCACCAGTATGTGTACGGGGTGAAAGTGAACGTACAATCCGACCACAAGCCGCTAGAGTCCATACTCAAGACGTCACTGGGTATATCACCATCCAGACTCCAGAGGATGCTCCTACAGCTGTAGAGGTATGACCTGAACGTATCCTATACACCTGTGAAAGACATACTGATCGCCGACACGAGTGGTCGTGGAGAGTCAACATACAGAGACTGATGAATTCACAGACAAGAAAATAATCTACACTCTGGAGGTAACAGACACCCTGTGTGAAGACATGCTGAAACAGCTCAGTGAGTCAATACAGAAAGACAACACATTACAACTGCTACAAGAGGTCCACAGCAAAGGTTGGCCACAACAGAGAAATCAGCTCGACCCAAGACTGCATCAATACTGGTCATTCAGACACACATCGGCAGTACAAAAATGAGTTCTGCTTGCAGGAGTCAGAATCATCATTCCCAAAACAATGAGAACAGTCATGCTACAGAAGCTTCACGTCGCTCATCAAGGAATGTAGTGCACAAAAGCTCATGCCAGGAAACACCTGTATTGGCCTGGGATGACAAGAGACATTGAATAAATGGTTGAAACGTGCACCACATGCCAACAGTATCAGCCCAAGAATCAGAAAGAGCCCCTACTCTCACATGACATTCCAGAGCTCCATTGGCTGAAAGTGGCTGTAGATATCTTCGAGACCAGGGGTCAGTCTTACCTGTTGATTGTTGATTACATGTCCAAGTATCCTGAAGTGATGAAAATTAAAGACAAAACAGCACACACAGCCAATCAGCAGAATTAAAGCAGTGTTCGCTAGAAATGGCATACCAAGAAAACTTGTGTGCGACCACGTTTCATTCGCAAGCACTACAATTAGAAGCTTTGCAACAGCCTGGGGCATTAAACTGACTCATTCAAGCCTTGGCTATGCACAATCTAATGGACTGGCTCTCCCCAGCACAGATCCTCATGGGCAGAGTACTTATGAGCACTCTTCCAAGCTCCAGCAGAGTCCACCAACATACAATACCACACCACAAGGTATCCAGACAACGCTGCAGCATATACTGTGCAAGAGTGGCAAGACAATCTCTTAGAAAAAATATAAACTATTGGAACCAAGACTTTAAAATAACTGATACTGGCACAAGATGGAGGGAATGTTGGAACATAACTAACGGAATTTCAGTTAACTAAAATGTACTGTTAATCCAGTATAAACGAATGTTAAGAATTTATTACACGAGACAAAAGAACACAGAGTTAAATGAAATATCTGTTTATGTTTCACGCTGAATAGAAACATTAAGTTAGTATGTTCTCTTTTTATGAAATTATATTTGACAGTTTCAGTCATTTGTTTATTCAGCAACAATTATATTTTTCATGAATGTTTATTGATATCCTTAAGAGTGAAAAGGGGGTGTAGTACCGCACATTTATCCTACTAGTGGCAAGCGCAAAGTAATACTGGGTTGGCATGCAGTCAGAAAGTGGTTCCGGTCTTGAAGCTATCGATGAATGAAAATGTAATCAGTTTGTGTCAGATAGAATGCACATTTCGTGGAATAATAGTGCCATGAAGTAGCGGTTTCTGAGGCAAAGGCTAGTATGTCTGACACATGCAAACCATTAATGTTAGCACTTAGCTGGCTAGTTCCAGTTCACAGGAGCCAACATTTATAACATAAATGTAGACTAGAAACAGGCCAAGTCCTGGCCATTCTGCTGCCCTAGGCGAGACCGCCCTCCTCCTACACGACCGGCCAAACGAAAATAATTCTAGTAAGCAAACAATGATGCTGAAAATACATCTAAAAGGCATATATTCCACACAAAAGGGCTTTATTGCAGACAGAAATACTCCTCAGTTTCATCAGCTGTCCAGGTGGCTGGTTTCAGACGATCCCGCAGGTGAAGAAGCCGGAAGTGGAGGTCTTGGGCTGGCATAGTTACACGTGGTCTGCGGTTGTGAGGCCGGTTGGACGTACTGCCAAATTCTCTAAAACGATGTTGGCTTATGGTAGAGAAATTAACATTCAATTCTCTGGCAACAGCTCTGGTGGACATTCCTGCAGTCAGCATGCTAAATGCACATTCCCTCAAAACTTGAGATATCTGTGGCATTGTGTTGTGTGACAAAACTGCACATTTTAGAGTGGCCTTTTATTGTCCCCAGCACAAGGTGCACCTGTAATATAATATAATATAATAATAATATAATAATATAATATAATAATATATAATAATATAATATATAACCTGTGTAATGATCATGCTGTTTAATCAGCTTCTTGATATGCCACACCTGTCAGGTGGATGGATTATCTTGGCAACTGAGAAATGCTCACTAACAGGGATGTAAACAAATTTGTGCACAACATTTGAGAGAAATAAGCTTTATGTGCGTATGGAAAATGTCTGGGATCTTTTATTTCAGCACATGAAACATGGGACCAACACTTTACATGTTGCGTTTATATTTTTGTTCAGTATATTTTTCCAGACGTTGAAATCAGGTTCATTTCCGGTTCTGAATAAAAGTTGAAAAGACATATTGAGTAGAGTACATTAGAGTAAAGTAGGGTACAAATACGACCCATGGGGTGGCCCAGCGTCGTCCAGGGTAGGGGAGGGAATGGCCGGCAGGGATGTAGCTCAGTTGATAGAGTATGGCGTTTGCAACGCTCGGAGAGTACGACCCTGCCTTACACGGGAAGCGGCACAGGTCCTAATCCAGGCACTTGTCATCTCCCGTCTGGATTACTGCAACTCGCTGTTGGCTGGGCTCCCTGCCTGTGCCATTAAACCCCTACAACTCATCCAGAATGCCGCAGCCCCTCTGGTGTTCAACCTTCCCAAGTTCTCTCACGTCACCCCGCTCCTCCGCACACTCCACTGGCTTCCAGTTGAAGCTCGCATCTGTTACAAGACCATGGTGCTTGCCTATGGAGCTGTGAGGGGAACGGCACCTCCGTACCTTCAGGCTCTGATCAGTCCCTACACCCAAACGAGGGCATTGCGTTCATCCACCTCTGGCCTGCTGGCTCCCCTTCCTCTGCGGAAGCATAGTTCCCCCTCAGCCCAGTCAAAACTGTTCGCTGCTCTGGCACCCCAATGGTGGAACAAGCTCCCTCACGACGCCAGGACAGCGGAGTCACTCACCACCTTCCGGAGACATTTGAAACCCCACCTCTTTAAGGAATACCTGGGATAGGATAAAGTAATCCTTCTACCCCCCCCAAAAAATTTTTTTTTTAATAATAATAATTGTAAAGTGGTTATGCCACTGGCTATAAGGTGAATGCACCAATTTGTAAGTCGCTCTGGATAAGAGCGTCTGCTAAATGACGTAAATGTAAAATGTAAATGTTGTGGGTTCGATTCCCACAGGGGGTATGAAAAAAATAAAATAAAATAAAAATAATGTAAGTCGCTCTGGATAAGAGCGTCTGCTAAATGACTAAAATGTAAAAAATGGAAAATGTACAATACAGTCAATGACTGTATATATGAATGGACAAAGCCATCGATCACGTGACACCATTCACTTCTATGTGAAGACTCAATAGTTCATTGAAGCCAAATTAAAGTTGGTTAAGATGGCGTCTCATAGAAACATAACATGCGTAGTTTGAGCTACATCAGGAAGTGATGTTGCAGGCTAGCTCAGTGCTGCCCCCTCTCATTGAGTAACTCAAGTTAAAGGTCGACTGGGGTACTGCAGGCTGCCATTAGCAACTAAATTATCCTTACATTTTCTGTGTGAGATTTTAAAATAATCGGTTCAAGGACATTAATCGGATTAGATTAGATTAGTTTATTAGTCACATGCACAAGATGTAATTGCAGGGTACAGTGAAATTCTTACGCTCCAAGCTCCAACAGTGCAGGTCAAAAAGCGAATCTGGTGTATCAGAATAAATTATTGGTCCCATGATTGTCTTCCAAAATTGTTTTTATTTACACAAAGATTGACCACGAAGATTGATATTTTTCCATTCACTATAATGGGGGATCCTGTTTTCTGCTAACAATGTCTGCAGTACCGCAGTCTACCTTGAACGTCTGTGGTTTCAATGAGAGGGGGCAGTTGCTCTCCCCCGAATACAGTACATTAAACTGTACTATAATCTACTGTTCTGGACTGTTGTAATATACTGTACATGAACTATACTTTTCTTTACATTACTGTAATGTACTCTGATGTGCTGTACTTTGCTGTCCAAACTTGTGAAACATACAGTGAGGGAAAAAAGTATTTGATCCCCTGCTGATTTTGTACGTTTGCCCACTGACAAAGAAATGATCAGTCTATAATTTTAACGGTAGATTTATTTGAACAGTGAGAGACAGAATAACAACAAAAAAATCCAGAAAAATGCATGTCAAAAATGTTATACATTTATTTGCATTTTAATTAGGGAAATAAGTATTTGACCCCCTCTCAATCAGAAAGATTTCTGGCTCCCAGGTGTCTTTTATACAGGTAACGAGCTGAGATTAGGAGCACACTCTTAAAGGGAGTGCTCCTAATCTCAGTTTGTTACTTGTATAAAAGACACCTGTCCACAGAAGCAATCAATCAATCAGATTCCAAACTCTCCACCATGGCCAAGACCAAAGAGCTCTCCAAGGATGTCAGGGACAAGATTGTAGACCTACACAAGGATGGAATGGGCTACAAGACCATCGCCAAGCAGCTTGGTGAGAAGGTGACAACAGTTAGTGTGATTATTCGCAAATGGAAGAAACACAAAATAACTGTCAATCTCCCTCGGCCTGGGGCTCCATGCAAGATCTCACCTCGTGGAGTTGCAATGATCATGAGAACGGTGAGGAATCAGCCCAGAACTACACGGGAGGATCTTGTCAATGATCTCAAGGCAGCTGGGACCATAGTCACCAAGAAAACAATTTGTAACACACTACGCCGTGAAGGACTGAAATCCTGCAGCGCCCGCAAGGTCCCCCTGCTCAAGAAAGCACATATACATGCCCGTGTGAAGTTTGCCAATGAACATCTGAATGATTCAGAGGAGAACTGGGTGAAAGTGTTGTGGTCAGATGAGACCAAAATGGAGCTCTTTGGCATCAACTCAACTCGGCGTGTTTGGAGGAAGAGGAATGCTGCCTATGACCCCAAGAACACCATCCCCACCGTCAAACATGGAGGTGGAAACATTATGCTTTGGGGGTGTTTTTCTGCTAAGGGGACAGGCCAACTTCACCTCATCAAAGGGACGATGGACGGGGCCATGTACCGTCAAATCTTGGGTGAGAACCTCCTTCCCTCAGCCAGGGCATTGAAAATGTGTCGTGGATGGGTATTCCAGCATGACAATGACCCAAAACACACGGCCAAGGCAACAAAGGAGTGCCTCAAGAAGAAGCACATTCTCAAGAAGAAGTACATTAAGGTCCTGGAGTGGCCTAGCCAGTCACCAGACCTTAATCCCATAGATTGGACATGGAGGGAGCTGAAGGTTCGAGTTGCCAAACATCAGCCTCGAAACCGTAATGACTTGGAGAAGATCTGCAAAGAGGAGTGGAACAAAATCCCTCCTGAGATGTGTGCAAACCTGGTGGCCAACTACAAGAAACGTCTGACCTCTGTGATTGCCAACAAGGGTTTTGCCACCAAGTACTAAGTCATGTTTTGCAGAGGGGTCAAATACTTATTTCCCTCATTAAAATGCAAATCAATTTATAACATTTTTGACATGCGTTTTTCTGGATTTTGTTGTTGTTATTCTGTCTCTCACTGTTCAAATAAACCTACCTTTAAAATTATAGACTGATCATGTCTTTGTCAGTGGGCAAATGTACAAAATCAGCAGGGGATCAAATACTTTTTTCCCTCACTGTACACTACCGTTCAAAAGTTTGGGGTCACTTAGAAATGTCCTTGTTTTCGAAAGAAAAGGTATTTTTTTGTCCATTAAAATAACATAAAATTGATCAGAAATACAGTGTAGACATTGTTAATGTTGTAAATGGCTATTGTAGCTGGAAACGGCTGATTTTTAATGGAATATCTACATAGGCGTATAGAGGCCCATTATCAGCAACCATCAGTCCTGTGTTCCAATGGCATGTTGTGTTTGCTAATCCAAGTTTGTCATTTTAAAAGGCTAATTAATCATTAGAAAACCGTTTTGCAATTACGTTAGCACAGTGTAGATGTCTATGATTGGTTCATATTTGGTCCGGTCAAATGTTTGGGCTAAATCAAGATCGGTCCGGACAGGACACACCCAAGAAATACCCACATCAAACCACACCCCAAAGCCAACTCACGTTTGGCTTCTGTCGTGGGCTGCCAGCATTTCTTGACAAGCAAGCCAAATAAACAAAGCCAAATAAGCAGGTGAAGTTCCCCGTCAACCTTTTACTGCAGTGGGTTGAATCAGGGTCACACAGAGTGTTTCTTGGTAGTCTTAAACAAATCTACTTTGAAACAAAACTATACACCTCACACACATGGTTATGGGCTTTAAAAAAGAAGACAACTGTACCATGTCAGATATAGAGTTGAAATTTATTACATTTTGAGTTTGTTTATATACATCACAGAAGACTGAAATATAACAAAACCGTTTGACATAGAAACACCGGATTTCCAGCGGGTTTTTAAAATAATGTTGATTAATGTTGAGAAATATTAATAACATTCCACCCATGGAGGCCACTAGGTCATTTGACTGCAGGTAGATTCTACAGCTAATTTCCTGCAATTCTACACATTTTGCCATAGGGTGGAGAGAAATGTTTGCAGTTTTTTAATATGATATCAGTCGAGAGTAACTAACAAAATCAATGGGGCGGTAATTCGACCATGATTACTACAAGTTTAGGTAGCTGGTTAGACTAACTTACCAATCGAAAATATTTTAGCCGACATGGGCTAATTGAGTGACTTCCAATGACTGACATAACATGAAAAGACTGCTGATGCACAACCAAATTTCGAAATTGCACCTTGTGTATTCTACTATTCTAACTCTCAACATTAAGTTGAGACCCTGAATGAGATCTGCGGGCCTGCCCATCCCTGATATAGAACAAGACAAAAACAGCAATGCCTCTCCAATGGGCCTGAAAAATGGTCTTAGGCACCTGTATGTATTTATTTATACCATAAATAGCCATTCTTCTGAAAAAGTGTAAAGTAATTGCGAAAGAGGACCAGAACCTATGATATGAATTTAAAAAATAAAAAAATAAAAAATATGTTTAAAAAAATATAATATAATAATCAAGGATTTGGGGTAATAAGGTTCTATCTGCAAAATGTATGGTTTTGAGATAGAGTATTTTTAAAGTCCCAGATCTTAGAACTGCTTTGTGATGTCTTCCTCTTTCATGATTCAAAAAGTACATCACCTTACATACAATTTTTTTTTATTGACAACCCAGCATTGTGTGATTGGATTGCAGATAGAACCGTATAGCACCAAGTTCAAAGGTGTCTGCGCAGATAGAACTTTCTGGTTTATATTGTTTTTAATCGTAAATTTACTTTTTCACAAATCTGACATATCTCAAGTGAAGGACCTCTAAAATAGCAACTCTATGTGAATAATTATTTTTAACAAAATGCCAGTTAGAACCTTATAGTCCCGAGGTCTCGAGTTGTTGGTACGTAGGTATGTGTGGTTTATCTACAAAGGAAAGGTACAAATAATAGCACGCAATAATGTGCATAATTAATTGGCTGTTAACTTGTATAATATGAATATCAATGCAATGACAATATACAAATACAATGTAAATGAGTAAAACTATACATAAATATAGCAGCAACACAACAAATCTAATGGCAAAGAGGTTGAAATAGCATGTGGCATAGAAGGCCAAAGCTAGAGTAGTCTAGCGGTGGCTACATAGCATAGCATATGGCAGGCAAACAAACAATATAAAGCTCATGAAAAGTATTCACGCAGCAATACAATAGCCATAAAAAACAGGCCTTTATTAGCATAATATAAGAAAACGCTTAAAAGGTGTGAACAGTGATTCAAATCTGTCAATTAGCAACTACATGTAACAGAAAAAAACTGATCAATTATTCAAAATGGCTACTTGACTTGATATTGGTACCATACAGATAGTTAGAGGACGAAACATTGTATACAGTATGTCCCATTACGGCGTCTTAGTTTTCTAGAATCAATGCTCATTTATACTCCTGTTTTAGTAGGGTCTGCTCTTTGCACAAATTGAGGAGACATAAAAAGGTTATTAAGGGTTAAGGTTCTCCTCTATTGCAGTAAAATAATGTCTCAAAGCATTTTGGTGTCCATATGACCGGTTCTGTTGGACCAAAAATCTAATGCAAATAGTGAGTTGAAACTGCTTGTTGTCAGAGAGGAAGTGATCTTTCGTCTTTGTTGTTGTGAGTGACAGGGGCTTGTTGTCTGTGTGCGAGTGGGAAGGTGCACAGTGCACCCAGCACAGAAGGAGCGAAGGAGACGAGACCAAAAAGACAAACACTCATAAAAAATTACTTGCTTCTTGTGATACAGGAACATTGCGCTAAAACATTAATTTGAATTAATCTAATTAATCCGATATATCGCTCAGCCCTACTTGAAGTGAGTTGGTAAACAAACTGAAAGGTTGCATACTGCCACCTATAGTGTGTTGTTTTAACAGGTATAAAGCCAAGGTTGGTGATTTACTCCCACCTGCAGTTATGGAATATTTTCTCAAGAGTAAAATTAGGGGTTCACAGCAAAGCGGTGAAACCTATTGTTATTTTTAGATTTGTTTCTTTCTTGACATGGTCAAATAATTCAAGCATAAATTGTTACATTTTTTCTAATTTGGCAGACATATCCCTCATATCCGCTGCCCCGTTTGACCTAGAGACTTGAAACTTTCTACGTAGGTGTCGTTTCTCATGCTAAACAATTTGCCTTAAGAACCCATAAGATCCGTCAGGATAGATTTCCCTCCCTCTTGGAAATTTTGGAGAACACGGTACATCTCTTAACTTAGGTTGAGAAAAGCTAAGGGATTGGTTTGGAGATGTGTGAGTAAATAAATTATGTGTCCGTCCATTTAAATCCTTTGTAAATGCACTTCACAATGGCCTATCAACTTAAAACTTTTTAGGGTCATCAAAGACATTACCATGAAGAACCATGTTAAGTTTGACATTTATATCTTAAACAATAAGGAAACTATTAACAATTAACTATGTAACACTGATCATAAAAAAAATATTCTCATGGCCTTAAAGTCAGATTCACTCCAATGATTCACTCCAATAGTCCCTAAAGAGTTAACATTGATGCATTCAAAGATATCCACACTATACCAGTAGATTCATATTAGCACATACGTTAATATGCTGAAATATGCTAAAAATACTTTAAGCATGCTTTCCCGTGTGAGCTCACTGCCTCAATAATATCTGGCATGCTCACAAGAAAGAAGGAACAGCTGTCGCCTTCCCACTTGCTCCACCCACCCCGACCAGAAAAAAATGAGCCAGTGAGATATCTCCTTTCCCTACAGTCTCTGGGGCACCCCCTTCCGTGGGGTGGGGGCAATAAGTAGACCAGAGTGGCTCCGCCCTGATCAGAAAAAATTAGGGAGTGGGATTTCTCGCTTTCTATATCGTCTCTGCCCGAATAGAAAGGAGGTGCCCTCAAACCAGCCTGTTTTTGTCCCTGGCCATAGAGCTGGTTAGAGGTCACACCTGCCACGAGTGCCTTCTCCCACTTATACCCCACAGACTACAGAACTCTTAACAATTTCCATTCTAGTGTACATTCTATCTTTGTAATTATAAGCCTACATTCTATCCAGTTTATGATGAATGAAGCTTGTGCTCGACAAACTGCATAATACAGTACAGTGTAATAAATAACAGTATCGACAATACAAAAACAAGCAATCTAGTAATTGATATCCTGATGGACAGTATACCTTTGCTTGGTCCCAGATCTGTTTGTGCTATCATTCCACTCCTTGCCACTCCATGTCATGCAAAACATTATGAGTACAAGCAGTCGAATATTAGCACAAATAAATGACTGTATATATGAATGGACAAAGCCATCGATCACATGACACCATTCATTCCTACATGAAGATGAAATAGCGCATTGACCACGAAGATTTACATTTTTCCATTCACTATAATGGGGATCCTGTTTTCTGCTAATAATGCCTGCAGAACCGCAGTCAGCCATGAACTTCCGTGGCTTCAATGAGAGGGGCTGTTGTTCTCCCCTGGCACAAACAGACTGGTACCAGGGCTAAGTATACCTTGCCTGTGACTAATTATATTGTTAAGAACCATTTAATTACAACACAAAGCCATATTTCCTTCTGTCATAAAGTAACACAGACATAATACTCAAAAACATACACCCATGAATATCACAACTGTTCCCTTGAACGAACTAAGGGTTAGTGCTTAGAGTTTGATCATGATAAGCTAAGTATACAGTAAAATCTAGTATTTTGTTAGACTATGATTGTCAGATTAAGACAAAATTGGCATTTTCTTTTTGCACAGACATGTAAGTTGGCTTGTCCAAGCCAGAATGGCCCATAGGGCAGGAGCCAATCTCCTGTTTATCGAGTGTGAGGCAGCTTGATGTACAAGTACACCCCCTGGACAGGACGCTAGTGTATCGCAGGGCCTTTTGCACAGATACTGTAAAGCATTTCACTCAGCCTTAATTTTGTCTCTGATATCAGAAGGCAAGGTTTCAAACAAGACGTCCTCCACCACTAGGCCGCCACGCTTCAACGCCCGGCAGAACCGCAGCTCTGGAGGCAGGAGCTCAAAATGGTTGCCCTTCAGTTCCAGGTGTGTCAATAGAACCAGGTATGAGATCTTTGGTGAGAGCAACGACAGCATATTCTTGCCCAGCTTGAGGGTTTTGAGCTTCTTGCAAAAGAAGAGCTCGTCTGGAAGGTTCTCGATCTTGTTGCACGTGACAGAGAAATACTGAAGACTCTGTAGGACGCCGATCTCCGGCGGAATGAACCGGATGTCGTTGTTGGACAGGTCCAGGTAACGAAGCTTGTTGCATAAGAACAGGTGCGGGGACAAGATCTCTATCTTGTTGTGGCTGAAGTAGAGGCGCTCCAGGCTTCCCAGCTTCTTGATGTGTTCTGGGATGTAGCAGATATTGTTGTGCCAGAGTTTCAGGCACGTCAGTTTGCGAAGGTGCTGGCAGCTGACTATCTCCTCAATGGAGTGCAGGTTGTTTTCCTTCAGATCCAACTCCTGTAGAGTTAAGAGTTAAATGTTTTTATTTTAAGTGGCATTCCACAATATTACAGCAATTGGCAATACATTTTTGCAACCCTAGTTTTGAGACACTGTATGCAATCATAGCAGCCAGTTACAGTAACTCATACCTGTAGGCTGACTACTCAGAGTTTTGAGACACTGTAGGCGATCATAGCAGGCACTCAAAGTACGGCATATCATACCTGTAGGTTCGTGAGGCTGAAGACAGCATGTGGGATGCGTTCCAGGTCACAGTGCACCAGCTCCAGTTCAGTCAGGTTCACCATCTTCTTCAGGTTGTTGAGCATCACCAGCTTGGTTCCATCATTGTAGATGTACAGCTTCTGCAGGTGGCTGGACACATCCACGATGGACTGGGGGATCTTTGTAAAGTTACTTTTGAGCGAGAGGATCTTCAGATGCTTCAGCTCCCTCAGGGACTCCAGAACCACATTCTTCGAAGAGTCAGGACTCAGTGAGCCAATGAGGTAGAGCTCCTCTAGATTCCGCAGGTGGTACAGCCAATGAGGCAGCTCCCTGCTGTCATCAAACTTCACCCTGAGCACCTTAGATAGAGATAGATGGATAGATGGATGGCTAGATATATAGATATTTTGTTAATCCCAGCCGGGAAATGTAATGTCAATAACAACAGCAGACAAAATACACATGGGTCGTTCCCAAAAATATGTGTGCCTTTTGAGTACCTTTGATATTTTAAGTAGAAATTGTGCACAAATGTGGAATTTTAAAAGCCTGTTATATTAAATGCCCCCACATGGAAAATTCGATAAACCCGGTTTTTAATATGGATATGTCGCTCTGTGTATCCTCTGTGACTTCTAGGAAGATTTTTAACCTTAACCCCCAAATGTTTTCACCATCATTGTAAAGCCCTAGTTATTTTGTTGCTTTGACAAAATCATTTCTGAAGATTATTATTTATTTTATGTTGTTAGTGATTCATTTTAAGGAAGAAAAAAAAACCTGTCCCTCATTTTACATCTTAAGGTCAACCCTGTTACGTGAACAGAACTCTCGTTTTAATATGGTGAAACTATTCCTTTAAAAAATAAATTCTAAAGAAATATTGAACATCAAATAGTCATATCAAAGCACGTGAGCTGGTTCTATTGTTTTTGGCAATTGTCTGGTGTTTTGTTGTGGAATACTGAGTGGGTCGAGCATAACACGTTTTGTTGTGTTGTTTGATGTAAGAAAACACTTTACAAAATAAAATGCAATATTATTCCCATACCATTATCACAGAGAATCAGACATATTATGTTACCCTCTGCTTATTGGCCACCTAGCTAATTCAAGCCTGTCTCAAAATACAACACTGCCCCTTTCAGACATAAAAAAAGCTCTTTATCTGACTCTTTACCTGACTTCAAAGATGGCTAGAAATGTTCACGTTTTGTGCTCTTGTAGGAAGCAATCACTCCCACATTTCTGACTACAAATTAGCTATAACTGGGCTAATAACTCACTAACTAGCAAAGAATATGAACAGATTTGCACACGTGGCTACATGCAGCTCTCGCTTTGATCTCAAAACAAGCGCATAATAATCACGACCACTCCAGTTCAAAGTGAATGGCACAAATCCATATATGTCAATGGCCCCATGTAGCTCAGTTGGTAGAGCATGGCGCTTGCAACGCCAGGGTTGTGGGTTCGTTTCCCACGGGGGGCCAGTATGAAAATGTATCCACTCACTAACTGTAAGTCGCTCTGGATAAGAGCTTCTGCTAAATGACTAAAATGTAAATGTAAAATGTCTATTTGCATATAGGCCTACAGCAACTCTGATTGGTTATGGAGCACCAGTCTGTGTAGAGTACTGGCCTGATTCGTGCCTGTCAATACAATAGAATCCTACTTCGATGCGCTCTGCTTACAACAAAATCGCTTGCATAGTTCGTTTTGTTTCGGTATGTTGCATTGAAAGTGGCTAATATTGCGTTGATTCGTTCACAATTCCCACAGTAAAGGGCAACGTTGACAGTGTTAACTAATGGGGAAAACTCTACAAAGTTGAGTGAAGTTCAATCTCGTGCTTCTCTGCGCAGGCTGATATTTCTTCTGCACGTCAGTCCCGTGGGAGCTGCCAGCAGCATAGAGGGAACATTGCTTGCAAGTTGCTGGTTTTGTTTGGTGGCCTTTCATTTGTTTTTTAGTCTTTAGTTTGGGCATACCTTTTGTATTTCTCCTTTTTGTACATATTTATGTTTCCTCACCATCTGAACAAATTATAAATCGCTAGGACTGGCTGACCAGGAGGTCAAGAGAGACAGAGTTGGCCCTGGACCAAAGTAAGGTTGCTGTCTCCCTGGGCATACAGTGCCTTGCAAAAGTATTCATTCCCCTTGGCATTTTTCCTATTTTGTTGCATTTCAACCTGTAATTGAAATTGATTTTTTTTGGGATTTCATGTAATGGACATACACAAAATATCTAAGTGTCACATTATCTGTCACATGATCTCAGTATATATACACCTGTTCTGCAACACCACTAAGCAAATGGCACCACCAAGCGAGCGGCACCATGAAGGCCAAGGAGCTCTCCAAACAGGTCAGGGACAAAGTTGTGGAGAAGTACAGATCAGGGTTGGGTTATAAAGAAATATCAGAAACTTTGAACATCCCACGGAGCACCATTAAATCCATTATAAAATAAATGGAAAGATTATGGCACCACAACAAACCTGCCAAGAGAGGGCCGCCCACCAAAACTCACGGACCAGGCAAAGGGGGAATTAATCAGAGAGGCAACAAAGAGACCAAAGATAACCCTGAAGGAGCTGCAAAGCTCCACAGCAGAGATTGGAGTATCTGTCCATAGGACCATTTTAAGTTGTACACTTTATGGAAGAGTGGCCAGAAAAAAGCCATTGCTTAAAGAAAATAATAAGCAAACACATTTGGTGTTCGCCAAAAGGAATGTGGGAGACTCCACAAACATATGGAAGAAGGTACTCTGGTCAGATGAGACTAAAATTGAGTTTTTTGGCCATCAAGGAAAACCCTATGTCTGGCGCAAACCCAACACCTCTCATCACCCCGAGAACACCATCCCCACAGTGAAGCATGGTGGTGGCAGCATCATGCTGTGGGGATGTTTTTCATTGGCAGGGGCTGGGAAACTGGTCAGAATTGAAGGAATGATGGATGGCGCTAAATACAGGGAAATTCATGAGAGAAACATGTTTCAATCTTCCAGAGATTTGAGACTGGGACGGAGGTTCACCTTCCAGCAGGACAATGACCATAAGCATACTGCTAAAGCAACACTTGAGTGGTTTAAGGGGAAACATTTAAATGTCTTGGAATGGCCTAATCAAAGCCCAGACCTCAATCCAATTGAGAATCTGTGGTATGACTTAAAGATTGCTGTACACCAGCGGAACCCATCCAACTTGAAGGAGCTGGAGCAGTTTTGCCTTGAAGAATGGGCAAAGATCCCAGTGGCTAGATGTGACACACTTATAAAGACATACCCCAAGAGACTTGCAGCTGTCATTGCTGCAAAAGGTGGCTCTACAAAGTATTGACATTCAACACCTAGGCGCATTTGCTGATTACTCACAGATGCACACATTCCTTCAGGTTACAGACCATGTACAGTGCCTTCAGAAAGTATTCACACCCCTTGACTTTTTCCACATTTTGTTGTGTTACAGCCTGAATATAAAATGTATTAAATTGAGATTTTTTTTGTCACTGGCATACACACAATACCCCATAATGTCAAAGTGAAATTATGTTCT
The DNA here is from genome assembly GCF_020615455.1 of Coregonus clupeaformis. NCBI lineage: Eukaryota > Metazoa > Chordata > Actinopteri > Salmoniformes > Salmonidae > Coregonus > Coregonus clupeaformis. The sequence continues at coordinate 53,571,303 of NC_059211.1, read as the reverse complement.
AAATTAATAAAAAACTGAAAAGCTGAAATGTCTTGAGTCAATAAGTATGTATCCCCTTTGTTATGGCAAACCTTAATAAATTCAGGATAAAAAATTAGCATAACAAGTCACATAATAAGTTGCATGGACTCACACTGTGACTCACATAGTGCATGGACTCACATAGTGTTTAACATGATTTTCTAATGACTACCTCATCTCTGTACCCCACACTTACAATTATCTGTAAGGTCCCTCAGTCAAGCAGTGAATTTCAAACACAGATTCAACCAGAAAGACCAGGGAGGTTTTCCAATGCCTCACAAAGAAGGGCACCTATTGGTAAAAATAAAAAAGGCAGACATTAAATATCCCTTTGAGCATGGTGAAGTTATCAATTACACTTTGGATGGCGTATCAATACATCCAGTTACTACAAAGATACAGGCGTCCTTCCTAACTGAGTTGCCGGAGAGGAAGGAAACCGCTCAATGGTGACTTTAAAACAGTTACAGAGTTTAATGGCTGTAATTGGAGAAAACTGAGGATGGTTCAACAACATTGTAGTTACTCCACAATACTAACCTAATTCACAGAGTGAAAAGAAGTAAGCCTGTACAGAATACAAATATTCCAAAACATGCATCCTGTTTGCAACAAGGCATTAAAGTAATACTGCAAAAAATGTGGCAAAGCAATTCACTTTTTTATATTTGGGGCAAATCCAATGCAACACATTACTGAGTACCACTCTCCATGTTTTCAAGCAGAGTGGTGGCTGCATCATGTTATGGGTATGTTTGTAATCGTTAAAGACTGGGGAGTTTTTCAGGATAAAAAAGAAACAGAGTGGAGCTAAGCACAGGCACTGGGAGATTAATTCACCTTTCAGCAGGACAATAACCTAAAACACAAGGCCACACCTACACTATAGTTGCTTACCAATAAGACAGTGAATGTTCCTCAGTGCCCGAGTTACAGTTTTTGCTTAAAAATCTATGGCAAGACCTGAAAATGGTTGTCTAGCAATGACCAACAACCAATTTGACAGAGCTTGAATTTTGAAAAGAATAATGGACAAATGTTGCACAATCCAGATGTGAAATTGTCTTAGAGACTTACCCAGAAAGACTCACAGCCGTAATCGCTGCCAAAGGTGATTATAACATGTATTGACTCAGGGGGTTGAATACTTATCTAATCAAGATAGATTAGTGTTTTATTTTTCATTATTTATTTTAACAAATGTTATAATTTTTCTTCCATCACGACATTACAGAGTATTTAGTGTAGACCATTGACAAAATATGACAATTAAATCCATTTTAATCCCACTTTGTAACACAACAAAATGTGGAAAATATCAAGGGGTGTGAATACCTTTTTGAAGGCTCTGTAACTAGGCCTAGGACCTCTCGACAAAGCGAATGCATCAATATCCATAGGCTAGTTTTTGGGTTCATAACAATACTTGACTCCAAAAACACTACAGTAAATACTACAGTAATGTCAGCAAAAACACTACAGTCCACAAAACACTACAGTAATTACTATAGTATACACTACAGTATACTATAGTAAACTGTAAATACTACAATATACTACAGTCATGTCCACAACACTACAGTAAAACTACATTCCGCAAAAACACTACAGTGAAGGCTACTACTTTACTATGGTATTTTTTCATGTGGGCTGTTACTTTATTTGGCACTTAATAGGCACTTATTTTTCATTTAACCTCTTGAGATGGGAAAACTGTTTTTTTATTAAGTTGAACATTTGCTCTTTATGGCAGAATGTTACAATTAGGTGAAATCAAATGTGTTTTTAAGACCAAGTTATACTTCTCAAAACGCACCGAATTGGTGGAAATACCCACAAACTGTACGAGACATAAACAGATTATAGAATACAAAGTCAAGAGCCATAAAAAAACATGCCACACCAAAAGACTACCAGAATAGCATACCTTGAGTTTCTCCTTGAGGAAGAAAGTGGCTGTGGTGTGGATCTTTAAACAACACTGATACAGAGACAGCTCCTGGAGGTTTTCCAGCTGGGCGATGGAGGCTGGGATGGTTACGTTGTTGATGATCTCTAGCTTCAGGGACTGGAGCTCTGTCACCTCGAAGATGGTGTCCGGGAGCCCAGACAGCATGAAGAGCTGCAGCTCCAGTCTGTTGTTGTGGTTGGTCAGCAGTCTCTGACGTAGCTTCTCTGGTGTCCACTCGTGGTTCAGGTTTAGCTGTTTCAGTTTGTTCTCGCTGACCTCAGACAGGAACACTGCGAACCTGAGAGAGAGACAGAAAGAAAGAGAGAATAAGAAGATTACTTTATTGTCCAAAAAACTATGTAAAAGGATGTGCAACAGAAACTTGTCTTCTGTTTATTCAAATCAAATCAAATTATATTTGTCACATGCGCTGAATTCAACAGGTGTAGACCTTTCAGTGAAATGCTTACTTACGAGCCCTTAACCAACAATGCAGAGTATTTAAAAAGTAAGTTAGAAAAATGTGCTAAATAAACTAAAGGAAAAATAGTAACACAATAACCCCTTCGAAGGGTTGGAGCAGATGGCAGCCATACTACGGCATGTGAATGGTTTATTTTACAATTGGAGGCATTACATACTTATCAATAACAACGAAGAGCTGAATTATTTGAAACAATTTACAATTGTCTAATTTTAAAAAGAAAATCCGCACCTCTTGGAGTACAGTGGGTCGTACTGGTCGATCATGTGCAGCATGAAGGCAAAGTCATTCTTCACGTCTGGGATGTCATCGATTCCCGTTTCTTGCCGCACGTATTCAAAGGAGTACTCCTTCAGAGAGCGGTAGAAGAGCCAATAGGAAGTGTAGAGGCAGGTGAATCCGTACACAGCCACAAAGCACAGGTAACAGTATGACAACTTAGAGAACAGGTGGGCCATGGTGTGATTACAGGAGAAATGCTTATATCCCGTCATGTCCTGTATGTCCACACTGCACTTCACTGTGAACTGCACCTCAGAGACTAAAGCACTATTATACGCGATGATGAGGAGGAACTTGAACACCTTGAGAACAGTCTGGCGAACATACATAACATAGAGGATGTCCCCCTCCTCGACGTGCAGGCGGAACTTCTTCACCTTCTCAAACAGAGCTTTGGCTTGTTCTCCTTCCTTCTTATCCAGGGCGCTGGCTGTGGGCTTGTCCACTACGATCTTCTCTGGGATGGATTTGAGGGACTGGGTCTTCTCCAGGTTGTCCAGGTTCCCCTCTACAGACACGTTAAGGATCGCTCTACTGGCTCTGCTCTTCTTGTTGTCCTTGAATTAATTCATGAATGAATGAATGAATGAATGAATGAATGCATTTTATTTAAAATATTTAAAATATATACAATATAGGGCCAGTTTCTGGGATACAGATTGAGCCTAGTCCAGGACAAAACATAATTTTACGCACGCACACAGTAAATACATACATACAGTACATACAAACACATACCAACAATACCTTCTCCTCTGGGTTCTCTCCAGACACCTCAGACAGAGCTCTGGTAGTCCAGGGGGAGTCAAAGCACTTTCCCAAGATGGAGATGAAATGCTCTATCTTAGAGCTGGAGCCTGGGAACTTGAACCAGAAGTTGCTACACACCATGAAGATGAGGGTGTGGATGAGGACCAGGTAAGGGAAGTACTTGGCGTACCAGTGCAGGGCTTTCTCGTAGCACATCTGGTTGATGAAGCTGTACTGCTGGAAGTCCAGGTTGGTTTTCCGGCCCATCATCTCGTGCACGTCCGGCGGCACAGCAGTTTTATTTGGTAAGAGTATTGTTTGGTTGGGCATGGACATTTTTTGGGGAAGGCAGATGATTTTGTCCTGCCTCACCTGAAATAAAACAAAGAACAAACAATAACTCAGCAAACCAAAATTGTTTCTGTGAAAGTTCCCAGAACATTCGTTAGGTTGCGACAAATGTTCTCATAACACAAAAACTGTCCAGTTGTGCTGATTATACAATGTTTGTATAAAACATTTGCCTGATGTTGCAAGAATGTTGACAGAACGTTGCTCTCACATTTTGTTGCAGCAGTATGTTCTAAAACATTACTGGTACATTGTGTTATTACATTACCTGGAAACCTAATGAGCACGTTTGGGGAATGTTCTGTGGTGCTTGTTACAAATGTTGTGCACAACATTTTAGTGAATGTTAGGAGAATATTCCAAGGATATTTCATTTTGTTTTTAATCTGAAAGAAAAATACATTTTGCTATCAAAAACATTCCTTAAATGTTCTTGGGATGTTATCATCCTAATGTTAGATAAAACCCTAACTAGAACTTCATGGGAACCTTAACTAATGTTATTGGAATGTTCCCGGTTTGCTGGGAAGAATCAAGCAAGCAACACAGCAACATCAAAACTTAAAACTTGAAACTAGTCTATTACATAAAGTTAGTTAGATACAGTGATAATACAAACAACGGGGGGAATATCTGATGATCTGGCCTGGTTTCCCAAAAGTTCATCATTAGAACCTCTGTAGGAGCATCGCTAAATCTCTGAGCTGTTTCCAAAAACCATAGTTACTAAAGTTGCACTTGAAAACACTTGTTATTTACAGACTGCCTCAGATCACTTGTAGAACAGCTAAGTGCATTGTTAGATGCTTTTTTGCCCTTCTTCAACACTTTATTCACAGAAGACTTCCGCTAAACATAGGATCAAGATGTTTATCTGTCTGAAAGTGATGCTGATAACTTAAATTGTTACAAACAAGTGAAGGATACAAATATGCTTCAAATGAAAGCCGAGATGACTGCAATAAAATATAAATAGGCTAAATGGGCCTATATATTTCAATCATATTGAAATAAATTCTACAGTATGTTCAATCAATTTAGTTTTATTTTGATAATAGGCTATTGTTTGTAATTTGACTCAATATATTGCATGTGTAACAACAGGTGCACGATGATGTCCCCAATCGGTAATTTAGTACATTATTATTGGGTAAGCATTATAAGCCACCTGAATATTTGAAGCCATAGGTGGTAATATCTCTAGGAGCTGATCCGTCATCAGTATTGTGGTGTAATTCTAATGTTAAGGTAAGATTTGAATGGAGAAAGATGATCCGAGAGCAGCGCTGCTTTTCGTTTGATCTTATCAGTATCGACACATGGTCTAACGACACATTTAGCGAACGTTTCCTCTACGTGGTGTTTTGGGAAACGCATGTTACATCTTTGACTGTTGAAGGAATGATGCACCATTATAACACTAGTAAGCCTAAGTTCCATTGCTATCGGGAAACCTTGCCCTGTCTCAATTTCTGCTCTGACTTCACTGGTAAACATGTGACTCAGACAGGAAATAACCAATTAGTGCTTTAACAAATCGCAGACTGAAGAGGGAGACACTCACTCTAATGCCATGCAATACTGTACCAGAAAATAATTTGTTATGCTTTTTATAACACGTAAAACAATATATATGTTTTACTATTTATATAGATGAATCATGGACCCAAGTTGTGGTGATGTATTTACAGTGAGAAAAAATAGATATCATTTTTTTCTTCTTCAGCTTCGTAAAGATGTACTTTTCTTGCTATGATCCAGACCAGTGACATGGTTTATGGGGCAGAGGAAATTAGGCTCATGGTTGTGCTCAGGGGTGCGCTGCAGCAGTACAGGGCAGGACAGGAGAAACGCAGTCAGACTTGCTGAGTAGTCTCTCGAGAGAGGATCAGCAGAATTATATCTCTCTATATATCCTCTCTCTCTCTGAACCTCTCCTCTTGCTCTCTCACTCTCCCTATCTCTCTCACTCTCTCCTCTCTCACTCTTTCTCCTGCTCTGTCTCTCTCTGCCCTCCCAACTCCTCTCCCTATATGCAGTAGCTAGTGTGTAGAGCTATTCATTGGCTTCTATCTGTTAAAATGTCCCTTTGGTAGAGCCAGTGTTAATCTTCACAAATCTAAACTCAGACACACAGTCCCATAAAGCCAGGAAATGTATTAATTTGAGCTAGTACACTGCTTTGCTTTGACAAGGCTGCAGTTCGCCCATATAAACTAATGGAAGTCATCAGATGGGTGGTGTTTTGACAACCTAGTCCCAGGGCAGTTCGTAGGATTTGGTAAGTGAATCTGTTCCCTCCATTTACTATGATATATTACGTTAGATTTCATTATGAATGGAATAGCGATCGTACAATTTAATACGAATTTGAGGACGTATAGTATCATACGTCTTACCCGGTCGTACAATAGCATACGAATTGGATGATTTAATGTAACATACATCTTGGAGTATGTATAGTATCATACGTCTTTCTCTGAGACCAGGTTGCTTGTTGTGTCCTAACAACAAAGGAGAGTTGCAGGTAGAATTTACATTGGTGTTTAGGAGAAATAACGACAAAGGTTAGGATAATTTATGCAGCAGGTTAGGTAAATTGGGTTATGGTTAGAGGGTTAGGGGAAGCTTAAATGCTAGTTGTCCCTGACGTGGCTCGAACGCGCAACCTTTCAATTGCTAGACGGTTGTGGTATACGCCCACCCATCCTCCCTGACCAACTTCCCTACTGTTGTTTTCTGTCTAAAGTAACTAACCTTTAGTGCATATCACATGTCTTCGAGGTGCTCAGAAATACGTATAGTATGTTTCATATGGCTCTGACGCCAGGCTGGTTTTGAAATTGCCCACAATTAACAAACAGTGAAAGCACCTATTCTAAACACTCATTCTGTCTTTTTGTAGAGATCCTTCCCCTCAGCTCAAGTGGACAACAGGGGATATTCCTACCCTAATAAATAGTTCCTATCAATGGTGTTTGGGGGTTTCAAAAAATAATTAGTCATAATCTACAGGGGTTTATATATAGATGGAGCCCTTATGGGCACTGGTCAAAAGTAGGCCACTACATAGGGAATAGGGTTCATTTGGGATGCAGCCCAGAATCAGCAGATCGAACTCCACCATCTTCAATTGGTCAGAGTGGTGAAGAGAAGTGAAGTGACAGGTCATGGGCTGCTGGAATCATGACTATGTCCCAAATGGCCTCCTATTCTGTATTTATTGCACTACTTTTGACCAGTGCACTATAGGGAATAGGGTGCCATTTTGGACAAGTCCCATTTGTTTATGAAGAGGGGGTGGGGCAGGCAGGGGGCCATTTTTGGTGCACGGTGCAGTGTGTGTGTTTCCCATGTGTTCCCCATGTGTTTATGAAGAGGGGGGTGGGGCAGGTGGGGGGCCATTTTTGGTGTGTGGTGTGTGTGTTTCTGTATGTCTGTGTGTGGAGTGCAGGAATGTCTTTCCCTTCCGCTGGTAAACTCCCGTCAGATTGCAGCTTACATTAACCTAACCTTGTCCCCAGGCTCGAATTGATGGGACTTTGAAATGTTTTGAAAATCACCCATCAAAAGAAATGTTCACAGCGACCATATTATTTTTGCAGAGACCAATTCATTCTTAGTTCAGGCATATAAAGTTTATATTTGAAAACTTTCTGATTTCCCAAACTCACTTCCTTGTTTAGCCCATTACTTGCTATGCTAGCGCATTGAAATCCACAAAGAGGGGGAGATGCTGGATGGTGCAGGAGTGAAAGATCAGCCAATTAAAACCTGCAGATGTTTACTCCGCTCCTACCATTGACTGCCATTCAAGTAGCGTTCTGAGGTGCTCTGAAACCAGACGTCTCGACAGAGAGAGAGCGAGATTAACATGAACCCAACATTGGGTTGTTTGTCACTGCAGGACAGGCCACACTAAAGTTCTAGAGCTGTGTCCCTAATTACTTTAACATTTATTTTAATATCTGCTATTCAGCAAGTCACTTTAAAGACTTGATTCAAGCATTTCAACATATCTTTAATTATATCTAGGTGGTAGTAGCAGATAAAGTAAACATAATATATGCTATAAAAACATGACTGTACTGTACACAGAAAACAAGGCAGACTATGTGAACTACAAGAGTAAAACTTAAAATTACATAATTACAACCAGAAATCTGAAACATAACATAATTTCAACCAGTCTTGCCCTCTGGGTATAGGCTTATGCTACAAAATGTTTAGAATATGTATGCACCTCATAGAAACAATTGCTTGTTCATAGATACTCAGGCTTTTTATGGAAGAGATTTTGAAGCTGTTTGATGCTACTGACCTGTAGGGTGCATCCGAACACCCCGATCATTAGCATGACCACAGAGAGGTAGTCTGTGAACACATCCCACCAGGGCTTCAGAACCCGGAACTGTGGCTGCTGCTCTGAGAACTGCCGGAACTCCGTCACAGGAATCATGGCTCCTGCTGGGACAGAGATGACATTGGGATTGTTTGCAAACAATGTATTTGTGAACAAACAATGTATAGCTTCAAAATACACTGCTCAAAAAAATAAAGGGAACACTTAAACAACACAATGTAACTCCAAGTCAATCACACTTCTGTGAAATCAAACTGTCCACTTAGGAAGCAACACTGATTGACAATAAATTTCACATGCTGTTGTGCAAATGGAATAGACAACAGGTGGAAATTATAGGCAATTAGCAAGACACCCCCAATAAAGGACTGATTTTGCAGGTGGTGACCACAGACCACTTCTCAGTTCCTATGCTTCCTGGCTGATGTTTTGGTCACTTTTGAATGCTGGCGGTGCTTTCACTCTAGTGGTAGCATGAGACGGAGTCTACAACCCACACAAGTGGCTCAGGTAGCGCAGCTCATCCAGGATGGCACATCAATGCGAGCTGTGGCAAGAAGGTTTGCTGTGTCTGTCAACGTAGTGTCCAGAGCATGGAGGCGCTACCAGGAGACAGGCCAGTACATCAGGAGATGTGGAGGAGGCCGTAGGAGGGCAACAACCCAGCAGCAGGACTGCTACCTCCGCCTTTGTGCAAGGAGGAGCACTGCCAGAGCCCTGCAAAATGACCTCCAGCAGGCCACAAATGTGTATGTGCCTGCTTAAACGGTCAGAAACAGACTCCATGAGGGTGGTATGAGGGCCCGACGTCCACAGGTGGGGGTTGTGCTTACAGCCCAACACCGTGCAGGACGTTTGGCATTTGCCAGAGAACACCAAGATTGGCAAATTTGCCACTGGCGCCCTGTGCTCTTCACAGATGAAAGCAGGTTCACACTGAGCACATGTGACAGACGTGACAGAGTCTGGAGACGCCGTGGAGAACGTTCTGCTGCCTGCAACATCCTCCAGCATGACCGGTTTGGCGGTGGGTCAGTCATGGTGTGGGGTGGCATTTCTTTGGGGGGCCGCAAAGCCCTCCATGTTCTCGCCAGAGGTAGCCTGACTGCCATTAGGTACCGAGATGAGATCCTCAGACCCCTTGTGAGACCATATGCTGGTGCGGTTGACCCTGGGTTCCTCCTAATGCAAGACAATGCTAGACCTCATGTGGCTGGAGTGTGTCAGCAGTTCCTGCAAGAGGAAGGCATTGATGCTATGGACTGGCCCGCCCGTTCCCCAGACCTGAATCCAATTGAGCACATCTGGGACATCATGTCTCGCTCCATCCACCAACGCCACATTGCACCACAGACTGTCCATGAGTTGTCGGATGCTTTAGTCCAGGTCTGGGAGGAGATCCCTCAGGAGACCATCCGCCACCTCATCAGGAGCATGCCCAGGCGTTGTAGGGAGGTCATACAGGCACGTGGAGGCCACACACACTACTGAGCCTCATTTTGACTTGTTTTAAGGACATTACATCAAAGTTGGATCAGCCTGTAGTGTGGTTTTCCACTTTAATTTTGAGGGTGACTCCAAATCCAGACCTCCATGGGTTGATAAATTTGATTTCCATTGATAATTTTTGTGTGATTTTGTTGTCAGCACATTCAACTATGTAAAGAAAAAGGTATTTAATAAGATTATTTCATTCATTCAGATCTAGGATGTGTTATTTTAGTGTTCCCTTTATTTTTTTGAGCAGTGTATGTTTAGTCCTTATGTGCCAATCATTACGACCATAGCTCCATTTATGAATTTAAGCGTGGTGACAGTTCTCCATCTCCATCCCTTAGCTTTAGAGCAAACCAAGTGGCAGGGCTGCCTTTTTGTTGAAAAACGAATGAAGGATTGTGCCTTTAAGCCTCCATTTAAATCCCCTTGTCACTTTTCTTGAGGACGCTGACCTATATGTTCAATATGGCCAGCTTCCAGACTAGTTTGATAATGTTAAAGATTTAACTGTACAACAATCAAACTTAATAAACTGGTTTGATGTACCAATAAACCGAGGCATGATAATCGCCCACCTGAGGATCTGTCTTTTTCAGCCATCCATTTCCTGTGTTTGAGGGGTGCCAAATCCACTTGTCAGTTAAATCTCGCTGGATTGATTGCTTTCATTTTACTCCTGCGACTCTTTCATACTTTTGCTTGTGCCTGTCGTTTTTTCTCGTTAACATTATGACCTCGGAAATATTTGTAATGACCTGTCAAAAACACCCCGGTAATGGCTAAAATGGGCTAAATGGGATACACTGGCTTTCAGTTGAATCTATAAGAACGCTAAAGCTTAGTCGGGGATTTAACACACCATCTCAACACTTACTGTACATCACAAGAAAGAGAAGAAAGATAACTTTATTTTGATTGGTGTTCATTTTTTGTGGAATTGAAAAAAGTTATAATTTAATACAGTTGATACAGTATGTTTAACAAACTAGATGTGCTGAAATTAAAGCAACTTCTGAAAATGAACACTCGGATTATAGTGATATTATGCCTGATCTTGCAAACAATGTAAAGTATGTTTAGATAGGTGTAATCTAGCCAAGCATGTTGATTTTTAATCTGAGGGTATCCTGCTATTGACACACTTGATGAATTATGTAAGAGAACGTGACAACAACAGTAATTAATGAGGCAGTCTAGACAGCGCAGGTGAGTACAGGTAAGGCAGACAGAGCAAGTGTTTGGTAGTTGCAGCCAGGGACTTAGTGGAAGGAAAAACGCCAGTTACGCACCTTTTTATTTGTGAAATTGTGTTCACTCACCTTTTTATTTAGTTCATTATTGTTTACCCACTTATTATTGTGTTCCGAGCGTTTATCAACGGTCAGAACGCTAATATTATTGATCTGAGTTCTAATCACGCCTGCCTCTGCGAACGAATGGAATCATGATTCAGGTATGCTCGTTATGTTTGCCTGCTCCACCCGGATTTTCCTTGTTAGCAGCGCATTCATTCACCACTCTGTCCAACGGCAAACTCCGCCCACAGCACAGGCCGAGACGTGAAACGAACTACCTCAGCCCAGACCAAACTGGCAAACGTCCCTCGACTCCTGCCTTGTCAGACATCTCTCAAACAACCCCCCCCTGATATTTCAGTCAGATGGCTAGCTAGCTAGTTCAAGGGCTATAGCTAATGTTAGCCAGATCGCTAGGTAACGTTAGCTATAACTAGCTGGCTAGAAGGATGAAGTTAGACCCTAACGTTAAATGGAGCCTGACCTCAGCAGGAGCAGTTGACTGAAATTAAGGATAGGCTACATAAGTTCTCATAACAGAATAACTTTGCTTTACTAACCAGGTTTCCATCTAATCTTTTTATACAAGTAAAGTACACGCTGGATAAAAAATGTCATGACATGCCTGATGGAAACAGTACATTACCTTTGTAAACTTCCAAAATGTCGACGAAACAAAATACGCTAGACAAGGTAGTATATTTTTGTGTGGGTAAAATGAATTATGTGAGAAATGTCAGTGGAAATGCTTTTAATGCGCAAATATTTATATAATAACCATCATATCAAAGTAAACTTGGAGTCACGCGATGACATGTGTGGTCCTCCCAATACGAGATGTCGTATTAGGCTAAAGATGAAATAAGTTATGATGAACTTTACAGGGTGATGAAAGTGCTAGGTGACGAACTAGATGCTCATTTCCAATAAACATTAAGAGTCTTATTCTGGTGACATGATCATCGATGCTTGGCTGCCGTTTGACATATAAAAATAATCGCACTCTTTTGTCCATAATAATCTCATGTAGGCTATACTTGCGCTCTAGCCAACAACGCGCAGATAGAGTACATTATCTGCACCCTGCCGCGCTGTTGGCTAGAGCGCATGTGCCAATACCAGAGTGGGCACACTCGCTACATAGCGTTTTTTTGTTTTGAAAACCATCAGTAGAGTTGAAAATGCAATGGAAACCCATTTAACTCATATTTTTTATTCGGTACATGGGAATTTAACCGCGAAAGGTATGTTTATGTGCACTACGTCATCACGTACAGCCTTTTATCTGCAACAACTCAATTTGATGCAAACACATGCGCATATTGTTTTAATGCAGGTTTTTGAATATTCGCATGAAAATCTGTCGCCAATTGGATGGAAACCTAGCTACAAAGAATAGTGAGACAGACAGTGGTGAGGCAGGGTGCAATGCAGGAGGCAAAGAAGACACAGAGAGAGGATGCAAGCAGAGAGAGAGGTAATAATAATATAATAATATGCCATTTAGCAGATGCTTTTATCCAAAGCGACTTAAAGTCATGCGTGCATACATATTTTTTTGTGTATGGGTGGTCCCTGGGATCGAACCCACTACCCTGGCATTACAAGCGCCGTGCTCTACCAGCTGAGCTACAGAGGACCACAGGTAAGTAGTACAGTGTTTCCCAAGCTTGGTCCCTGAGAGAATCTTTAATCTTATCAAACACATTAAAATGTTGTATTCTATACCCATTATTAAAGTCAACTAAGGGCCTTTTACACTGTTAGAATGCACTTTCATGTCATTATGTGTTGGGACAGCATGTGGGACCTAAAATTTAGTGAAATATAAAGACAATTTAAATGTGGTCCTCTGTAGCTCAGCTGGTAGAGCACGGCGCTTGTAACGCTAAGGTAGTGGGTTCGATCCCCGGGACCACCCATACACAAAAATTTATGCACGCATGACTGTAAGTCGCTTTGGATAAAAGCGTCTGCTAAATGGCATAAAAAATAAAATAAAATAAATAAATAAAATATAAAGACAATTCAATATTATTCTCATGTATATAAAACATATCTTTTAAAAAACTGCTTTACAGAGAGTAGTGACACAGACAGTGGTGAGGCTGAGGCAGGCTGCAATGCAGGAGGAGGCAGAGGAGAGACAGAGAGAGGACGCAAGCAGATAGAGAGGTTACAGTGGTTCCCAAACTTTTGTGTTGTCCCCTGAAATTTAAATGGGGTCCGCTGAGAGAATCTGTAATCTTATCAAACACAATAACTTGTTTCTCTTCAAATGGGTATAGAATACAACATTTTAGAGTCAACTAAGGGCCTTTCACACGGGTACACTAGCAGTTTACAATACAGAAAACTGAATTGCAGCTCAGCTCACACGAGATACTACGAACATGAACGTGATTAAAATCATGGCACATTTCAATATAAACATCTCCACATCCTATTTTTCTGGACTTTTCTAGCGTTCAGTCCAAATGAACTATTTTGGGAGGGTGACCTGATGTTAATTTTGTGTAATTTTTAACTATTATTATTATTACATAAAATTACATTAGGCCTTCCCTATAGACCTGCATGAAAATGCAATCAAACAATACAGTTCTAATGTTTTGGTTTATATCGGTGATTGTTCATCTTATCTTGATAGCCCACTTTTATAGTTAACTTTTTTTCACCACTACATCACTGGTTGCAGCCCTGTTCCTCCCTTTTATGTTAATGTTTTCGGATATGCAAATACACCTGGTGTATTTATGCAAATTAGGCACATGTAATTTTCTTTTTTTTTTACACAAAATATTAAAACAATACCTGATAAATCAAATCAAATCAAATTTTATTGGCCACATACGCCGAATACAACAGGTGCAGACATTACAGTGAAATGCTTACTTACAGCCCTTAACCAACAGTGCATTTATTTTAAATAAAAAAGTAAAATAAAACAACAAAAAAGTGTTGAGAAAAAAAGAGCAGAAGTCAAATAAAATAACAGTAGGGAGGCTATATATACAGGGGCGTACCGGTGTAGAGTCAATGTGCGGGGGCACCGGCTAGTTGAGGTAGTTGAAGTACATTTACATTTTACATTTACGTCATTTAGCAGACGCTCTTATCCAGAGCGACTTACAGTTTGTGAGTGTATAAATGATTTTTACATACTGGCCCCCCGTGGGAATCAAACCCACAACCCTGGTGTTGTAAACACCACGCTCTACCAACTGAGCTACATCCCTGCCGGCCATTCCCTCCCCTACCCTGGACCAATTGTGCGCCGCCCCATGGGTCTCCCGGTCACGGCCGGCTACGACAGAGCCTGGATACGAACCAGGATCTCTAGTGGCACAGCTAGCACTGCGATGCAGTGCCTTAGACCACTGCGCCACTCGGGAGACGTAATATGTACATGTGGGTAGAGTTAAAGTGACTATGCATAAATAATTAACAGAGTAGCAGCAGCGTAAAAAGATGGGGTGGGGGGGCAGTGCAAATAGTCTGGGTAGCCATGATTAGCTGTTCAGGAGTCTTATGGCTTGGGGGTAGAAGCTGTTGAGAAGTCTTTTGGACCTAGACTTGGCACTCCGGTACCGCTTGCCGTGCGGTAGCAGAGAGAACAGTCTATGACTAGGGTGGCTGGAGTCTTTGACAATTTTGAGGGCCTTTCTCTGACACTGCCTGGTATAGAGGTCCTGTATGGCAGGAAGCTTGGCCCCAGTGATGCACTGGGCCGTACGCACTACCCTCTGTAGTGCCTTGCGGTCGGAGGCCAAGCAGTTGCCATACCAGAAGGTGATGCAACCAGTCAGGATGCTCTCGATGGTGCAGCTGTAGAATGTTTTGAGGATCTGAGGACCCATGCCAAATCTTTTCAGTCTCCTGAGGGGGAATAGGCTTTGTCATGCCCTCTTCACGACTGTCTTGGTGTGTTTGGACCATGATAGTTCGTTGGTGATGTGGACACCAAGGAACTTGAAGCTCTCAACCTGTTCCACTACAGCCCCGTCGATGAGAATGGGGGCGTGCTCAGTCCTCTTTTTTTTCCTGTAGTCCACAATCATCTCCTTTGTCTTGGTCACGTTGAGGGAGAGGTTGTTATCCTGGCACCACACGGCCAGGTCTCTGACCTCCTCCCTATAGGCCAGTAAAATGGTTATGTGCTATAATTCAGTCAATAAGTGATGGATTGTAAATATTCATCCATTGTCAAGCATTTATTATAATTGTTTAAAGACTCCCTTTTGGCAGTTGGTTTACATCACAATTTCATGGCTGACACACCAAATAATCTGCCTGTTAGGATGGATAACTGAAACACAAAAACCGAGTCTAAAACATCACATGGAGTAATCTCGGTTAACACAGAACTAAAGTCTCACGGAATTGGTCAGCTGTTTGATTAAGTTCTGGGTCCACACGTGCAGAGAAGAGATGAAGAGATGCTAGAACGAGGAGCAGAACCAGAACGAGGAGCTCCACCCTCTCTCTTTGGCTGCGTTTAGACAGGCAGCCAAATTCTGACCTTTTTTTCACTAATTGGTCTTTTGACCAGATCAGCTCTGAAAAAGCCGATTGCCCACTCCCTTTCGAAATTTGAAAGATGCAAACACCTGCGAAATCGTGATTTGTCCAAATAACCAATGACGAAAAACCAAAACTCCAGAACTACTGCTGCTCCTTCTCCCACACATCCCATTCCTTCCCGACAGATTCTACGGTATCAGTTATGTTTACGTAGATCTGCCCACGAGAGATTATACAGTGCATTTGGAAAGTATTCAGACCCCTTGACTTTTTCAACATTTTGTTACGTTACAGCCTTATTCTACAATTGATTAAATTTGGTTTTTTCCTTATCAATCTACACACAATATCCCATAATGACAAAGCAAAAACAGGTTTTAGGAAATTTTGCAAATTTATTAAAAATAAAAACTGAAATATCACATTTACATAAGCATTCAGACCCTTTACTCAGTACTTTGTTGAAGCACCTTTGGCAGCGATTACAGCCTCGAGTCTTCTTGGGTATGACGCTACAAGATTGGCACATCTGTATTTGGGTATTTGTATCTGGCTGGGCAACTCAAGGACATTCAGAGACTTGTCCCGAAGCCACTCCTGAGTTGTCTTGGCTGTGTGCTTAGGGTCGTTGTCCTGTTGGAAGGTGAACCTTCGCCCCAGTCTGAGGTCCTGAACGCTCTGGAGCAGGTTTTCATCAAGGATCTCTCTGTACTTTGCTCCGTACATCTTTCCCTCAATCCTGACTAGTCCCCCAGTCCCTGCCGTTGAAAAACATCCCTACAGCATGATGCTACCACCACCATGCTTCACCATAGGGATGGTGCCAGGTTTCCTCCTGACGTGATGCTTGGCATTCAGGCCAAAGAGTTCAATCTTGGTTTCATCAGACCAGAGCATCTTGTTTCTCATGGTCTGAGAGTCCTTTAGGTGCCTTTTGGCAAACTCCAAGCGGGCTGTCATGTGCATTTTACTGAGGAGTGCCTTCCGTCTGGCCACTCTACCATAAAGGCCTGATTGGTGGAGTGATGCAGAGATGGTTGTCCTTCTGGAAGATTCTCCCATCTCCACAGAGGAACTCTGAAGTTCTGTCAGAGTGACCATCAGGTTCTTGGTCACCTCCCTGACCAAGGCTTTTCTCCCCTGATTGCTCAGTTTGGCCAGGCAGCCATCTCTAGGAAGAGTCTTGGTGGTTCCAAACTAATTCCATTTAAGAATGATGGAGGCCACTGTGTTCTTGGGGACCTTCAATGCAGCAGAAATGTTTTGGTACCCTTCCCCAGATCTGTGCCTCGACACAATCCTATCTCGGAGCTTTACAGACAATTCCACTTGGTTTTTGCTCTGACATGCACTGTCAACTGTGGTACCTTATATAGACAGGTGTGTGGCTTTCCAAATGATGTCCAATCAATTGAATTGACCACAGATGGACTCCAATCAAGTTGTAGAAACATCTCAAGGATGATCAATGGAAACAGGATGCACCTGAGCTCAATTTCGAGTCTCATAGCAAAGGGTCTGAATACTTTTGTAAATAAGGTATTTCTGGTATTTATTTTTAATACATTTGCAAACATTTCTAAAAACCTGTTTTCGCTTTGTCTTTATGGGGTAGTGTGTGTAGATTGTTGAGAAAAAATAAATATTTAATCAATTTCAGAATAAGGCTGTAACATAAAATGTGGAAAATGTCAAGGGGTCTGAATACTTTACGAATGCACTGTATATGGAGCTTGTAGCATCATCAAGGCCTTATAAGTGTATGCCTGTCATGCCTACAATGACTCAGAATTTACTATCCCTGATTTAAAGCGCTCCACCAACTGTTGGTGATCTCCGAAAGAAGTGCCGGTTAAATATAGGTACAATCGTCCCGGCGCCGCTGTTAGAAGTCATGCCAATGACCAGTAGGAGACAGATGCATAGAACACACTTTATTGCACACACTTAAGACACACACACATTTACATTTTAGTCATTTAGCAGACGCTCTTATCCAGAGCGACTTGCAGTTAGTGCATACATTATTTTTTTATACTGGCCCCCCGTGGGAATCGAACCCACAACCCTGGCGTTGCAACTGCCATGCTCTACCAACTGAGCTACATCCCTGCCGGCCATTCCCTCCCCTACCCTGGACGACGCTGGGCCAATTGTGCGCCGCCCCATGGGTCTCCCGGTCGCGGCCGGCTACGACAGAGCCTGAATTCGAACCAGGATCTAGTGGCACAGCCTTAGACCACTGCGCCACTCAGGAGACACACACACACCAACATAGCAAGAGGGGACTAGTAATAGTGGTAGTGATGGTGGTATCTGTAATAGAACAGAAGATAGAGGGTATGCATGTAGAATAGGCATAGAGAAAGATATAGGCCTCAGTATGAAAAAATGTATCGCTCTGGATAAGAGTGTCTGCTAAATGACTAAAATGTAAATGTAAAATGTAGTTGCCAAAAGGCAGTTTTAGCATAGGCCATTGAGGGCTTCCACCATGCTTACGCCATTTTAAAGTAGTCCAAGTAGTCAACTGGGTGGGGATTACTATGGGTTGTAGCCTCATTGGCGCTGCCCATGCTGTCACAGATGCTATAATAGCAAAGATGAGTCCTCTATGCTAAACATAGCACTCAATATAAACATTATGGGAGTGGGCTTGCACGCTAGGCTAGGCCAGGGGCTTGTAGGATAGGCACAGTACAAGGCATACAGGGAAGCTAGAATTAGCAAGGATAACAGCGATGGCTACCAGGGCAATGTACATTGACCAAAAGGCTAAGACGGCACACAGTATGACGATATACAATAGCAGCTAGCTTAGGGCTAGTATGCTATGTGACTATGCTATGTAAACAACAAAAGGCCATGGGGGCAGCCATCTTAGGTTACATAACAACACAGCGGCCATCTTGAGGCCTATAGTAGCAACGACCAAGCTTGGGGTGTATTCATTCTGCCGATTCAGTTGCAAAACGTTTCTTAAGCGGAAGCAAACGGAACGGGGAGGGATCTACCTGAATTTGTCCAATAGAAACTCTTGTTTTGCTCTGTTTGCTTCTGTTTGGTTCTTAAAATGGTAAACAATTTCCATAATGAATACACCCCCGTAGACCTACTGGCTGGCCTAAACATAAACAAGCAGTTTTCAATACACCCAAACCCAGCAAAGTCCACTTACTATATCATGGACGCACTAACACTAGCGTGTGATGTCAGAGTTCAGAGCTTCAGGAAAAAGGACAGTTGATTGTGGCCCAGCTGTTGGTGTGCAGGGCAGAGGTTTTTAAGAGAGCTCCTCACTCTGCCACTGCTTGCTGAAGACTGAGAGAAAGTGGCAGGAATTGGGTATCTGTGACCCCAGATGACTGCCTATGATTGGCTGACCCGACAGTTTAATAAGGCAATCTGGCCTGGCAACAGAGGTGTGAAGTGCAAGTTTATGGCCCCTTAGGCTCCAGTGGGGGTGGGGAGCCTACTTTGTGCAGTTAGAAGTCCCAAAGTTGTGCCTCTTTATCCCAGTTTCTCTCTCTGTCCTCTCTCTCTCTCTCTCTCTCTAAGTCCTCTCTTTCCCCCCTTCCCTCTCTCTCTCTCTCTCTTTCTAGTCACCTTTAGCAATCTGCTTGTCACGGGTATCACTGAAATCTATCCACATTTTTTTCTCCAGGATTTTGGCAATGAAGCACTTTAATATCTACTTCCCCGGAGTGAGATGAACTTGTGGATACCATTTGTATGTCTCTGCTTGCAATTTGAAGGAAGTTGCTAACTAGCATTAGCGCAATTGCTAACTAGTGTTAGTGCAATGACTGGAAGTCTATGGTAACTGCTAGCCTGCTAATAGATACCATAGACTTCTAGGCATTGCGCTAACGCTTGTTAGCATTGGCTCGCGAAATGAACTTCCTTCATACTGGATGCAGAGAAAAATGGTGTCCATGAGTTCATCTGACTCTGGGGAAGTAGATAATGGGATCCATTGCCAAAATCCCAAAGTATCCCTTTAGACACAAATAGCCCTACCATATAATGTGCAATTTACTGTATAAAGCCCATTATGGCAGAGTGTGCTAAGTTTCAGCTTAAAGCTGTAATATGTACAACTTTTTGGGAGACAGACCAAATTCACATAGAAACGTAAGCTATAGATCTTGGTAACACT